>NC_064876.1:1760294-2019762 GCF_943734665.1 Anopheles aquasalis | reverse complement strand
TTTTTTGTGTTTATTCGACACCTATTTACATAAGTCAGTCCACATGATAAGTGGTACCACACAGCAACATATTTTTTTTTTTCTTGCTTAACGGGGGGGACATCGGTATTTTCGGGCCAAAACAAGGCCCGTTTTGTAACGATTTTTTGTGACGTAACCATTCAACTGTAGTTTTTCAAGTAAATAACACAGTAATCTACAACTTTCGAAGAATATTCGGTATTGTTTTGAGCAACATTCATTGAAAAATGAATCCATGGCATCATATTAAGGCAGTCGTGTCTTCGAAATGATACTTTTTACGGTGCCCATCGTAGCTGCGTGATAGGTCATCAGAAAAAGACAAATCGATATTCGTTTGAAAGATGATAAGTTTATCTAGGTAGCCCCGGAGAGTTTTTGTTGATATTCCAATGTTTCGCATTTTGGCAGATGTTTGAAGTTGAAAAAGTGATGCTTTCTGCGATTCTGCCACAAAAAACGAACTTTACAGATTTGTTTTAGAAAAAAAGTATCAGCAATTTTAATGATATCTCGACGGGGCTACCTGGCAAGAAGTGTACAGATTATGTGGTAAAAATTTCAAAACGATCGGCCCAGTAGTTTTTACGGTACTCGATGGGCACCGGACTTCGAAAATGCATGATGCATGAGGTGCGTTTTTTACAAAAATCTCTATATCTTTGTCAGTTTTTTCCCCGATTGGCCCAAAACTTTTACACAATGTTCTTGAAAGGATCAGCTTTCAGGGAAAAATGTTATAAACATGTGTCATAAATAAAAATTAAATACCGAAGGGGGGGACCCTTAATGATGTCTAGTTTTGAGCTTGAAAAAGAGCTTTCGCGGGAAGCTCCATTTTTGTCCATTAATTTGAAAAGAATCGTCGATCGAATCACATAAAATGCTGATTGAGGCCTCTGGTGACAATGTGGTATTAGGAAACCGCCTGCAAAGATTAGTTAAATCGACTAGACCTGGACCATTCCAAATATCACCACACTTTTCGACCGATCGGTCATGCGCTGGTCCGAGCAGCGACTTCGATTTCTATGAAGATATAGCGGGAAATGGCATGACGGGGCGGTTTCCCTCACTAAATGAAGAATTCTTGTGTCGTGGTTTCCACAAATTGCCCCTAGGAGATAGGAAAAACTGTATAGCTAGCACGGGAAAATACTTAGAATGATTTAGTTTTTGGTTTTCTATTTAAAAAAAAAAAACGTGTGTTTTATCGACCAAAAAAAAAACACACCCATTTTAAGGTTATACACCTGGTAAATAGGGGCCCTTTAGAAAAAAATTGTGAAGCCGAGAATGGGGGACGAGGAGGACACGTAGCTACGAGATAGCCTTTCCCCGCTTCGTTCAAACTCGGATCAAAGTTGCGACCATTTTGCGTTCGAGACGCGAGCGAGCCTCTGGATCCCTTCATGTGCTGCTCGCATCTTCATCGGAACGCGCGCGCGGCCCCGTTATTGTGCCCACCACGAACGGGGCCGAACGGGCGGGAGGAAGGATTGAAAGGATTCCCGGAGTGCTTTAGCGAGACAAAAGTCAGCAGGAAGCAGGTTTGGGGTGGCGGAAAAGCAGAAGAAGGAACAGAACAGAACAGAACAGAACAAACGCTAGATAAAGAGAGCGAGAGAGAGAGAGCGAGAGAGAGAGCGAGAGAGAGAGCGAGAGAGAGGAGCAAAGGCCACAACGACAAGAATAGGTAATTTGCCCGTCCTTCTTCGTCTACTTCTTCGTTCTACTTGTTCTTTTTCTCTGCTTATGCTTCTTCCTGTATGGTCTTCCTCGCGCATCATGCGCTTTTGCCTGCCTGACTGCTTCTCTCTCTCTCTCTCTATCTTCCTTTCTCTCTCTTCCTTTCTTTCTCATCTGTCCATCGAAGCCTTTCCATTTTTGCTATCCCATGGTCCTCCTCTCTAACGGATAACCCCCGCGGGGGGGAACTGAAACAGGCTGGTGGCAGCAGGGCAGGGGATAGGGGAGAAGAAGGGAAAGGGTAGCAGGAGTGTTTTGGGGTGGTGGAGCGCGGTCTCGGTTGCGAGAACACAACGGGGCGCACATACGCTGCTCTGCGCGCTCTTGTGTTGTCTGCTTCCATCTTCCTTCGTCTCTCTCTCTCTCTCTCTTTCTCTCTCTCCCCACTAGGCAGGTAGAACAACAATATTCCCCCCAAATGTCCCCCCGTTACCTCAAAAAAAAAAAAAACACGCACATCCGAAAACATGGTGAGCGGCATGGCGAGCGCAGCATAACGAGTCCCGTTCCCCCGAACGCGAACAGAACAGAACAGAAGACTTCAACGATCGCACAAGCGACGAGCACACGTTGCGAGCGCCGTTGCGGCCCTTTTTTGTTGTTCCCTTTTTTTTTTCAGGGGGCTCCATGGAGAGGTAGAAGAAGAAGTAGAAGAAGAAGAAGAAGAAGAAGAAGAAAACAGAAGAAAAAAAAAGAAGAAGGAGAAAGAGACCAAGAAACAGAAGGCTGACTGTGGGGAAAGGCACACAACAACAACACCAGCAGCCCCCCCCCCCCCCCTTCCCCCCGTTTCTGGGCCTTTTCTGGATTTCGTTTAGCCACGGAACTCCTCCAGCCAGGATGCGGATCTCATCCTCACATCACCGACCGACCGCTCTCGGTCCCCCCCCCCGGGGTTCCACCAAGGCTTTCTCCAGTGTCAGTGAGCGCCAGTGCACGGGGCCACGAACACGAACGCCAGCGAACGAACGGCTTTGTTCGCCAAACGAGCGTTTGGCGGCGTCAGCGCGAATCCGCTCACCGTTGCGCTCCACCAGGGGGGCCACCCCCCCGTCCCGGCCCGTTCTGGCCTCTTGCCTTGCCTTGCCTTGCCTTGCTCTCTCTCTCTCTCTCTCTCGCGGTTGCTCGGAGTGAAGCAGGTTTTATCAAGGTTAAACGCTGGAGAAGATATTGACCTTGCGGCCAGTGCTTCGCGTTCGCGTTCGCGTTCGCGTGTGTGCGCCGGAGCCGGCAACACCGGCCACACTTCCACAGCATCCGAAAAGCATACCAAGGTGTGCATCCACATCATCTGCAGCATCGATTCGGCGGAGAGCCGAATGTGCCCCGAAAAACAAAAAAAAAAGGAAAAACGACCAAAACCAACAAAGAAAGAAAAGAAAAAAAAGAGAGGTTTTTAAAAACCATCCCCCCCCCATTCCCTCCCACAGTGGGGGGGGGGGCCTTGATCTTCGTCTGGTTTCGCTCCGCGCCGCCGTGGGGTGTACCGCTAGAGCACGTCGTCGTCGTCGTGGTCGAGACCTTGCACCGAAACCTGACGCGCGCGCGCGCGCGCGCTATGCTCTCCCCGTTGCACCGCCCGTCCACTACACCCCACCCCATCACATCACCACTGTTTCACCTTCATCGCGCGCATGTTGGTACGAGGAAGCCCGTCAGCCCGTCAGCACCATCTGTACCGCACACAAACGTGACAGGGGGTGCACTAAGAAAGAGAGGGAGGGACGGGGGGATGCTGGACGGGGGTAGGTTACACAGAGACCACCGAGAGTCGGTCGATTGGTTGCCGGCGATGCCGGAGAGTGGCATGCGTTCGTTGCTCGTACCATTGCGTTTGTTGACGTAAGCCCCCCCATCCCTCTCATCCCCAAGGGTTGATCTGGGCACACTCACACACGGGTGGTTTTGGATTTGCGCTTTGCCAAAAGGTCGCAACGGGGGTGAGGGGGGGGGGGGGGGGTTTGTTGGTGGTGACAGTTAAGTAAGCGTCGTCGTCGTCGTCGTCGCCGTTGCAGCCTTGGCGGCATCAGCGAGGGTTGTTTGTGGTCCCGCATCTCGGGGGGGGGGGGGGGTGTATGTGTTAGTGTACCGCTGCGGGGGGGTTTTTATGCACACCAAACGCCACACTCTCCATCCACCCTTTCCCCACAAGCGGTGGCTGAGGGTCGCGGTCGCGGCCATGATGTGTGCGCGGTGGTGGTGGTGGTGGTGGTGGTGGTGCCGGCGTGTAGGTGGGCCCGGCCCGGTCCAAACTTGACCTACATTCCATTTCGAACGCTCCTCGAGACCGCTAACCGGTCTCGTTGCTGCTGCTGCTGCTGCCGGTGGACATGTCGCGCACACCCCCACCCCCTCACCGCACCCCTTGTGCATTACCCCACACAAAACCTCGTGCGCCTTCTGCGTGCTGCTGCTGCTGCTGCAGCACCTGTCTTCTCATTTTCAACCCTTTCATCCCTTAAAAAACATCCCCATCCCCCCATCCCCCCCTCTCCCCCTGATAATGCAAGTGATAATTCGATTTTTTTTCGCGCGGCGGTTTTTCGTCCTTTTCTTTTCAGGATCCTCCGGTCATTTTGCATCCCTCCATCTTGTGGGGGGGGGGGGGGGGGGGGGATGGCTCGCAAATGCAAATACGAACGCAACGCGCACTGTCACCACACACCAGAGTGTGGCCCAGTCGTTAACCCTGACCTACAAGGGACGAAGGCAAAACGCTCAGGCTCGGCTCGGAGCGGAGAGAGGCTGGTCCTCTCGGTGGCGGTCTCTGTTCCCCTTTGGGCCCCAACCTCCAAACCAGCTTCCTTGTTGCCCTTGTTGCCCCGTCGCCGTGTAGCGCGCGGAAGCCCACGACCGAGACCGGTCGTCGGAGGCGCGATTCGCGTGAGCTCGCCCCCTTCCCCACCACCACCACCACAGCACACTCCACTCCACCTTCAATGTCAATGTGGTGGCATGGCGTGCGTGCAGTGTGATGGAGCAGTGAATTGAAGATGGCGGGACCCACCACCACACAAAGTGTGTCTAGGCTAAGGCCAACCTCCTCTCCGCTCCGCTCCGCTCCCCCCCTCCACCTCACCCTCAAAAAGTGATCCGTTCGATGACAATTCGTGACCGTCGCGCGAGACGCGCTGCGTTGGAGCGGCAAAGTGACTGCAATGCACCGCTAGCGACGAACACGGCCACACCACACCGTCCCACACACACACACATACACACTGACTGGCAGCGTCCAAGGGCTTCACCTGCCTGCTCGTTTACCCCCTTCACCCCCGTTTTCAACCCCCCGTTCCCCGTTCGCGTCGCAGCATGATATAACGAGCGCCGCTCGTGAGTTCTCGTTCTCGAGCACCGGGAAAAAGAGGGTGGTAGGGTGGGCCACTGGTCACCCCAGGCACACACACACACACGCACACACACGGGCTACCGCGATTGGGGTTCACCTCGACGCGGCTTGGAGAGAATAGCGAGGAATCGAGCGCGAAACTCGCGCTGACCGCGCAATGCATCCGACGGGGCCCAGCGCGAACCAGGCGTCCGCCATTTATGCAAATTGGATCCTTGCACACCATGGCCCCCGTCCGCCCGTCCGCCCGCTCGCCCGCCCCCTTTGCCACGCAGGCACACGAGCTGCGCTCCGTGCGCGGATCGCATTTCAACAAACAGAAAACAACACGTCAGCGCTGGCAGCTAGCCGTTGGAAAAATTGGCCGGTCGAAATCGGATCACCAAAAGGGAAAAACAACAACAACAACAACAACAAGCAAACAAAGGCACACCTTTTTGCGCAAAACCCCCCTTTTGGACTGGGCGCTGACACGGCACTTTTGTGCGGGCGAGCGAGCAAAGCAAAGCAAAGCGAAGCGTTCGCGCCGGTTCGATCGACGAACAAACAACGGGCAGCCCGGTAGGCGTGCTTGGTAGTAGCAGCAGTAGCAGTGCAAGTTCCGAAAAAAAGAACACAAGAAAAACGAAAACAAAAAGAAAAACAGAAGAGGGAAAGCGAACACACAGAGACACTCTGCGCCGCTGCGCCCTTTTCGGGATGCGCCCCGTGAACGTCTACTTCAACGAATATTTAAGGGGGGGAGCTTCGGTATTTGCGGGCCAAAAAACAGGCCCGTTTTTGACGATTTTTTATGACATGACCATTCAACTTTATTTTTTTCAAGTAAATAACATATTAAACTACATCTTTTGAAGAATATTTGGTATGGATTTGAGCAACATTCGTTGAAAAATGAATCCATGGCATCAAATTTTGGTAGGCGTCATGTCGGCGAAAAGGTACCTTTTACGGTGCCCATCGTAGCGACCTGACGGGTCATTTGAAATATATAAATAGATATTCGTTTGAAAGATTATAAGTTTATCTAGGTAGCCCCGTCGAGAGTTTGTTAATTTTCCAATTTCTCGATTTGTGGCAGAATTTTAAAGTTGAAAAAGCATCACTTTGTCATTTTGCTTAAAACCACGATTTTGGGCGATTCGTTAGAAAAAAAGTATCATCAATTTTAATGATATCTCGACGGGGCTACCTAGCAAAAAGTGTACAGATTGTGTGTTCAAAATTTCAAACCGATCGGTCCAGTAGTTTTTACGGTACGAAGGCGTTTTAAAAAGATGAAACGCGGGTTTTTCAAAAATCTGTATCTTTGTCAGTTTTCCCCCAATTGATCCAAAACTTTTACACAATACTCTTCAAAAGATCAGCACTCAGGGAAAAACTGTTTAAAATATGTGTGGCAAATAGGCGCATTTTTAATCGAATACGCGTGCAAACGGTACGGTGCAGCGAAGCTTCGCGCGCAACTCTACCCTGCCGGCCCGCTGCCAGCCACTTTGCGCTGGTCACTTGGTCCAGTGTCTCTCCTTCGCTCGGCCCGCTCGCGCCGCCAGCGACAGTTTTTGCTGACGCGCGCTACGCGCGCGAGGTGCGGAAATTGGAAACAGCCAATCAGGAATTGGCCGCGCTGCTCTCCGCAGCCTCTTCTTCCCGGGGGGGTGGGTCCGGAACATTCCACCAAACAGGCCCACCGCCGCCGCAGGATGGCGTCGATGGTGTAACAGAGGTGGTGGTGCGTCGCGTCGCGTCGCGTCGCGTCGCGTCGCGTTACGCCCGCCTTGCTGACGATGCAATTTGCATTGCATTGCATTGCAGTGCGAGCTGGGCGTGCGCCTTGCGTTCTCCTGCCGAATTGATTCCATTCTTTATGCTAATGCCCCGGTGATCGGTGGCCAGTGTATTGCGCAATCGTCGTCGTCGTCGTCGTCGTCGTCGTCGTCGTCGAAGCAGAAGCATCTGAACACAGCTCGAGGATGCTCGATTGCTGTGTCAGCAGTAGCGTGGCAGCACAATGACAATGGCTAGTGTCAGCAGTCAGTGTGCGAAGCACCGATGCGTGATTTGGATCCGGAATCGTAAAACTCCCTTGTCTTTGTGTTTGTGGTAGCGCCATTTGCTTAGCTGCTGCTGCTGCCCGCTGCCCGCTGCTGCTACTCTTCATCTGGCCGGCTGTTGCCTGGAGCCAAGGAGTTGCAAATGCGGCACAAAATGCGTGCCACCCAGAAGCTCTTGCGTGACAACAAAGTAGGCGGAAGGCGTTTCGCGTTTTCCTCTTTCTCGATTCTCGGCTCGGCCTCGGCTCGGTGCAACCGAATTCGAGCCCAGATCTTTTAACTCGCACGTAAAGTACCAGACGGAGAGCAAGCGAGAGAGAGAGAGAGAGAGAGAGAGAGAGAGAGAGAGAGAGAGAGAGAGAGAGAGAGAGAGAGAGAGAGAGAGAGAGAGAGAGAGAGAGAGAGAGCGAGAGCGAGGCCACTGAACCACGTGTATTGAAATGGATCCACGATCGGCGCTCTATGCAAACGATCGATCGATCCAAGCTGAACAACAACAACAACACGATGGCGGGATGGCGATCTGCATACGATCGAGCGAACGATCCGATCTCCACGTCACCGACGCTAATGCGATGCGCATCGCGACCCTCATTTCCATGCGGTGCGCGGCGAAGGATCATTTCATAACCGAAACGACCCCATTCATCCCCCCCCCACATCCCCGTATTCCATCCTGTTCTATCAAATAGAACTGTCTGTAGTAGTGGTAAGTGGGTAGTAAAACGAATCGAACCGAACCACTCACCTGCTGTATCCTTGTGTTCCCGTTTGCGCGATACCAGCGAGAGCGGCTCGTTGATGGTGCCTCCAACGCCGGCGGTTACGCTACTGACACCAGCGCCGTCACTGATACCGATGCCGCCACCGACGCCACCGCCGCTGCCGCCGGCACCACCACTGGCACCGGCACCGGCACCGCTCGCCACGTCCCCGACGACACCATCGTTTCCCGGGACACCATCCGCCCCATCGTAGTGGCTGTTCTTCTGGGCCTCGAGGAGCCGCAGCTGCTGCTGGTGCAGCCGGTTCTTGATGAGGAAGATCTTCGGCATTTCGGTGTCGGTTTTGGTTGTTGTTTTTTTTGGGTGCTGGCTCTCTTACTCTTATCTTATCGCACTCTTCTTCTTCTTCCTTCTCCTTCGTCCTTTACCGCGGCGCGTGATAGTTAGTTCTCGCGTTCGTTCGCGCGCAACACCAAACACCGGCGCGCGATGTGGAAAAGCTCACTCCCGGTCCCCGGGGGGGGGGGATACACGCGCACACGCACACGAACACACACAGACAGACACACGCGTACACGCAGCGCACCACTACAAACCCGGACTTCCGGTTACGGTGGTGCGGTGCGGCACTTCCGCTTGGCAGTTTGCTCGAGGTTGGGCCACGAGGGGCCACATCAGCCGTGTGGCGGCCTGGTTGACCTGCTTGATGGTTGTTGTTGTTGTTGTTGCTTGCTAATCGTTGATCACTGAGAGACGCACTCACACACTAACCTGCACGCACTGGACGCACTTTGTTTTGCTGCTGCCTTTTTTTTTTTTTTTTAAATTTTTTTTTACTTTCTTTTGTTTCTCTGCTGGTTGGTAAATTTTTCGCTGGTGGTGCAACGAAAAAAAAACGAGCGTGAGCACGGCGGTGGGAAAAGAAAGAGAGAAGAAAGGAAGGAAGGAAGGAAGTGCGCGAAATAATCCACGCGGCCTAGCGGGCCACCGGGGTTGCGGTTGATAGTAGTGGAGTGGTTGAGTGGCACCCTGTGCCATTGTGCCACAACTCTTCCCGAGAGTGGAAGAATGTCGGGGATCCTGCAGGTGCTGCTGTTGCTGCCCTTTTTTTTTTTCAGGAACCGAGAACATCCCAAACACAACAACAACGCACACAAACGTGCAGGAAAAAAAACTCTCTCTCTCTCTCTTGCTCTCTCTCGGTCTCTGAGCCGAGAGATGTGCCTCGGTGTGCGTCTAGGTGTGTTAGAACAATCTACTGAAGGTCCTGCTACTGCTGCTGCTGCTGCGGCGACTGGGACGGTTGCACGCTGGTGTTGATTGTTGAAAAAAGGGCGAACAACGAGCTCCACTGCTTTTACCTGCACCTAGGGAAAAAAAAACATTCCTCCCCCCCCCACTCCCTCTGCCCCGTTTGAAAGTCCCGGGGTTCTCCGGGGGCTTTCCGGGTTAAAAGTTCACCGTAAGTGGTGGCGAGCAAAATGCGCGTGGTTGATTGTGGTGTGTCCTCGTACGATCGCCGGCTGCTGCACACAGACACACACAGAGACACAGAGAAGCAAGTGCACGCACCTTGCGCAGCCCGATGCTATCGCGATCGAACACTTTGCACTGGTTAGGCACCTTAGCGCGCGCACGTGTGTTACCGTTTTGCGCGTGAGAGTTCGTAAAAAAAAAAAGCGTCGCGTCCAAAACAAAAACAACACACTGCTGCAAGCAAGTCACTAAACTAGTGTACACACAAGGGTGTCCTGTACAGTGGGACACACAGAACACAACACACACGAGAGACACTATTGCACGAGGTGCACGCAACTGCCCAAGCAGCGAAGGTTGCGTGCGTGAGGTTAGGGGCTGTACCGCTTGGGGCGCTTGAATCGTCCTGTTCCAGTGTGCCCTAGGAGTCTGGCTGGCTGTGCAGCACCACACAGCGGCCCGAGAAGCCCGAGGTCAGCAGAATCAAACTCACACTCTCGCTTGCTCTCTCCTTCTCTCTCTTGATCTGCTTCTGCTGCTTGCTTCTGCTGCTCCCGGTTCTGGAGGAATGCTGGTCAAACGCGAGGGGCGAGCGGGCGGGCTCGGCCTGCTCTGCACTAAGGGAAACGGGCGCAAACCCGCAACGTGTTTGTTCTTTCCAACGTTCTACCTTCGAATGAGCGGCGTGTTCGGTGCGCGATCGCGATCGACTCGACTTCGTTCCGCACCGCACCGCACCGCTCTGAGATCACTCACAAACACCACCCTCCCTCCCCCCCCCTCGGGGCTACCTGCGCGTCAGGTGAGCGCACCCCCGTTCACTTCAGCTGCTAGAGCGGCGCGGCTTCGGGGCGAGACCGAGACCGAGACCGATCGTGCGCTGTGCGCTCACGCTGCGTCGTTGATTGTAAGGTTCGCCCTTCTCCCTCGTCTCGGGGGCCGCTCGGTGAGTACCGCAAAACCGATCGTCGGTGCTCCGTTCTGCCGTCGCATAGATCGATTGTCCTGCTCGCACGCGCGCGATCGTGCTCTTCTTCTGTCTGTCTGTCTGTCTCGCGCGGTGATCGGGGCAGCAAACGGCACAGAACCGCAAACTGTACCGTGAGGGCGCTAGTACCACAAGGAGATGGTTGCTTCTTCCTTCTCCATTCTCTCCTTCTCCGCTGCTTCCTGCAGCGCTTCGCGTTCGCGCCGTTGCGATCGCTTTTGCTTCGTTCGTGCTTTTGATGGCGCTTCTTCTCGCTTTCTTACCCCTTTCTCCTTCTTTTCTCTCTCTCTCTCTCTCTCTCTCTCTCTCTCTCTCTCTCTGTGGGTTCTTCTCCTCTACACTACACTGCGCGCCGTCGCCTGCCGCAGCACGTCCACCACGTCCTGCAAGTTGCCCACACAAAAAAAAATCCGTTCTTTTCCTTCGTTCGTTCGCGTTCTGCATCGCTGTGGGCGTGTGGCTGTGTTGGTCCACGCTTTTGTGTTCTAGTTTTCAGCTCCGTAACACTACAAAAGAGAGGAATAGAATGGCGATGGGGAAGAGAAGAAAGCCACCTATGACGAGAGAGAGAAAGAGTGGGAATGCGTTGGAATTTGCGCATCAGGGAGCGTTCCCGTACAGTTCCCCAATGCTGCTGGTTGTTCTGGATGCCAGCACATAACCACACACACCTAGACAGACAGACAGACACAGACACAGGCACAGGCACGCCCAGTCCGGGGAGAAGCGTCCTTTTCCATCGGCATCGTAGAAAATAATAATAATAATAATAATAATCAAAAAAAAAAACAAGAAACAACGTGCTGCGCCTGCGTACTGTCAGGTGCGATTAGGCCACACGACGCCTGTTACGCCATCCCTGAGCGCAGACACTCACAAGGGGACACGGACAGATTGGCGCTGGCTGCCATGCCGTGCCGTGCCGTGCCGTTATGCGAATGCGTTGTTCTTCTATCCTTTCCTTTTGTTTCCTTTTTCTCTCTTTCCTCCTTCGAATCGAATCGAATCGCTGCCACTGCCACTTTATTCTGCTCGTTGGGGGGGGAGGCCTGAATTTTTGATTAGAATAAAGTTTTCAGCAATTTAAGGAACAATAACAACAGGAGAAAAAAAAAACAAAACTACCCACTACCGCCCCACTGTTGCGTGTCATCCTTCTCCTCATCATCATCATCAGCATCGTAGGCCGTCACCGTGGTCGTCGTTCACCGTTTCCGAGTGACGTTTTCCAGCGCGAGTACTGGTGTACGTGTGGGCACACGACAACCTGGCTTGCAATGGCCGCCTGCTGCTGCTGCTGCTGCTGCTGCTGCTGCTGGTGTGGCCTTTCTTTGCGGCCTGAAGGCTAAGGTTGTGCCGTTTGCGTTTGCTCACTCGCGATCATCATCATCGTCGTCGTCGTCGTCGTCAAGTGCCGGCGCTGTGGTGTTTGTGTGTGCGTATGTGTTGGCTATGCTGGGGCACAACGTAAAACAGGTTTTTCTCTGTGTTTTCATTGTTCCCTCCCTCCCACCAGGGGCGGCCTGGGCTGGCAGCCAGACGAACGCACAACAGGGTCGTGCCACTCGCCGCTCGAGTCAAACGTCGGGGAAGCGCGACCGAGCGACCGAGCGACCGAGAGAGAGAGAGAGAGAGAGAGATAACCGCTAGCCAAGGATCGGAGGAGGAACCGCTCCGCTAGCCTTACAGGACGGCAGTAACAGACTGCCCGGAGGGGGAGCGGAGGGAAGGGGGGCATCCTGGCCGACCTTGCGCCCAACATTCGCTTTGACATTGACACAGCACTGCACTGCACTCGTCGGCGTCGTTTGCCCGCACTTTTCGCTGTGCCGCGCATTGCCGTGTGTGGGGGGGGGGGGGGGGGACCCAATGCCAAACGACTTTTTCGGACACTCCGTCCACTGGTCCAGGATGGCTGCTAATCAGGTCTCTCTCTCGTTCGTTCGTTCGCGCTCGCTCGCGAATTGCCGTTAGCTTTTTCAAGGGGGGGGGGGGGGGGGGGTGCGACAATTTGACAATTAGGCGGCCGCTGGTAAAGATCATCACTGATCGGCGATTAATTAGGGCGAGGATCGATGGCGAGGTTCCCACCGCACCACAGGTTCGGTCCCAATCCTGCTCCTAACGGTGCGCGGAAAAAAAAAGGCATAAATGGTTGGCCGCGTATTAAGGGAAACGAAATTCGAGTAGAAGGTCCGTGCCCGGGGGGGTTGATAGGCCTGCTTTATAGCACCCTCCCTGCCCCGCCTTTCTTGTGCTACTAATCGCGTGCAATTGAGTCGCCCGCGGTGCGTTTATGAGCCGAGCCGTTTTTACGAGCGTTTGATTGAACGGAACGTTTAATCACGTTTTGTGGTTAGTTGGTGCTCGTAAAAAGTGCTCACAAGACCCGTTTGCTGCGTTTGCGTGTAGAAAGGGTGGTGCTGGTTACGGTAACGGGAGAGGTGAGGAAGGAGAAGAGATGGAGCGGAGACCAGGGAACTTCAGTGGTGATTAATGGGGAGGGCTTCGGTATTTAATTTTGTGTTTGTGACACATTTTTTCTTTAACATTTTTCCCTTAATGCTGATCCTTTCAAGAATATTGTGTAAAAGTTTTGGCTCAATCGAAGCAAAGCCGACAAAGATATTGAGTTTTGAAATGTCGCACGCCTCATGCATTTGCAGACACGCATTTCTAAATCTGATGTCATGGGTGAAGTATTGCACAAATCTTCCCCAAAATACGTCCAAACATTCTTCAAAAGTTGTAGTTTATTATGGCATTTACAGAAATATATATGGGAAGATACTTTTCTTGTAGCAAATCATCAAAAATGAGCCGTTTTTTGTGGCGATTCAAAAGACTTCAAGCGACGAACCCGGTTTGACAAATCGCCGTCACCGTTTTCAAAGCGTACCCCCATCGTAGCGTAAAAACCACTGGACCGATCATTTTGAAACTTTTAACACATAATATGAACACTGTTTGCTAGGTAGTCCCGTCGAGATTTTATGAAAAATGTTTATACTTTTTCTTAAACAAATCGCCAAAAATCGTGTTTTTAAGTAAAATCATAAAAAGCATCACTTTTTCAACTTCAATAATCTGCCAAAAAACGCGAAAAATAGGAAATTTAACAAAAACTAGACAGAAATAATTAGATAATCTTATAAGCTGTCAAACGAGTATCGATTTGTGTGTTTCTGATCACCCAGCACGCAGCTACGATGGGCACCAGGGGAAAAAGTATCTTATCGAAGACACGACTGCCTAAATTTGATGCCATGGATGGAGTTTTTATTCAATCTTCCCCAAAATACGTCCAAATATTCTTCAAAAGTTGCAGTTTAATATGCCAGTCATTCAATAAAGTAAAGTTAAATGTCTCCGTCACAAAAAATCTCCGAAAATGAACCTTTGCTTTTGGTAAGAAATTACCGAAGCCCCCTTTTCGGTTGCAAATTTTCGCACGCCTCCTCCTCCTAAACTGCGGACGTTAATCCTGTTACCTTTTATTTTATTTTATTTCATTTTTTTTTTGGCAAACTTCCACCACAAACAGTGTTCCGTTCACACACATTTCCTCCTCGTCGTCGCGAATCGAATCCAACAGTCAGCATCCCAGCAGATTCCTTGAGGAATAAAACAGACGGAATAAACACCGATCCGTTTCCGTTCGGTCGGTTTTAGCGGATCCTGTTTCGCGCTGCCCTGCGCGCTGGCCGGCGTTAACATCCTTAAGGTTTCTTCTCTCTCTCTCTCTCTCTCTCTCTCTTTCCGGGCGGTGCACCACCGCATGCCCCTGGCCTGCGGGAGCCCGCCGACCAAACAACGAGCCCGCCCGCCCGCCCGAACCAGCGTGTCTGTCTACCTGTCCTGATCCCTTCCGTTCGAATCAATGCCAATGCATGGACTCCATTTTGAGGAGCCACGCTCACACACGCTGAGAACGATCCCTTTTGCGCCAGTGTCAGCTGTTGAGCTGCCTGGAAGGCCGGTGTTTTGGGTCCAGGCCTTTTGTCAACACAGCGCAGATCAGATAAAAAAAAAGAGAGAGAGAGAGAGAGAGAGAGAGAGAGAGAGCAGAGAGAGAGAGAGAGAGAGAGAGAGAGAGAGAGAGAGCAATAAGCGACCTTTAGTATCGAGAGACCTTTTTTTTCAAAATTTGTTTTCTTTCTCGGTTGTTTGACTGCTGCTGCTGCTGCAGAGAGGACCCTTGCGATCACCGTAGAGCCCAATAGCTAACAAACCAAACACATCAAAAAAAAAAAAGCAACACAAAAAAAAAATCCCAAAAAGGTCCAAGCGCAACGTTGGAAACTCGATCACTTTTCGTAGACCCGTAGGATCGCCGGGATCGCCGGGATCAAATCGAGCTCCCTGCTCTGTCTGCTCTCTCACGCATCACGGTTTGCGATGGTATGGGTGGGTCAACAGGGGAAGGTAACGGGCGACGGGGGGGCAAGAGGAACAAGTTCCACCCGTTGGCTCTTCTCACAGTTTCCGGGTGGTGTGTGGAGGTGGGCGGTAGCGGTGGCAGCGTAATGTTGTAATGTTTTTGCAGCTAGACAGGACTCGCACTCGCAAGCGAGCGAACAAGCGACAGAGAGAGAGAGAGAGAGAGAGAGCAAGGAGAGAATAATGTGAGCAATAGGGATTAGGGAGGGAGTGGAAAAGGGGGGTTGCATTTGTGCGCGAAGATTGATAACCCCGCTCAAAGGTGTTCTCGCTCAGCCGGCAACAGGTTCGCCGGAAGATGGGACGATCCTGGCCGATTGGTGCGTTTGGGCTGGCCCAAACCAGTTTCCGGTCGCCACGGAACCACGGGTGGGTGGTGGCGGGAACCGGAGAGAGAGAGAGAGAGAGGGTGCTTCATGACAAGGTTGTACTCGCAACGGCAAACCACTTGGAACCCGGTTGGCAGGCTGGCTGGCTTTACTAACCTCCATTTTAAGATCCCCATCCCCCATCCCCAGAGGGACCGGGGTGGATGAGAGGAGAGACCTCTTCCTCGTCGTCGTCGTCGTCGTAGTCGTTTTGATGTTGGACGCGTGTTCTAAGCCAGTCCGTGGCCAGTCTGCCAGTCACGCGGGGTGGTCGGTGGGTGGGTTGGTGACGAGTAGGAAGGGTAGAAGGGGGGGGAACCGTGGTGGGTTGGTGGGTTGGTGCGATGAACCGCATGACCGGTATCGCATCGTCGCCGTCGCTTTCCCCCTGCTGGGCCCACTGCGCTTCCCCGATTCAAAAGACATCAACGACCCCCGAAATGGCACAAGCGACGAACCTGCCCGGCTGCGGAGCGAGGGGGCTTGCGATTGAAGGGTAATGTGTGTGCGCACACTGGAGCGCAGGGCATAGGCCCCCCCCGCCCGCCCCCCCCCCCCCCGGGAGAGGTGGGGGAGCCCGACAGCCCGCGAGGTTGTCGACCGGGTCCGCGCTGCTGCCCGGAAACCCGGAAGAGCTAGAACGAGAGCGACACATGGGGAGAGAGAAAGAGAGAGAGAGAGAGAGAGATAAAGGGGGGGACGGGGCCTAACCATGCGGTGGAAACTGCGAATAAATACATCAGAAAGTAATGCGCGTCAGTCAGCGTGGCCGTGGCACAAGAAGAAGAAGGCAAACGTCAGCAGCACCAGCACCAGCAGTAAGGGTTGAGGAGGAGTACGGGGATGTAAGGGGATGAAGCTTTCCAAGAACGGTACATTTCGATTTTTGGTTGGAAGAAAATTGCCCCCCCGCCCCCCCCCCCCCCCACGGAAAGCCCGGGAAACGAATTGAAAACGAGAATTGGCCGTTTTTTGTTTTCTTTCTCCATTCGTCCCCTCAACGTCCCCGCTCCTTCCTTTGCGCCATTAATTCACGAGAGGCTGGAGTTTTTCGGGGGATGGGGGTGCAGTTTTGCCCAAAACATCGCAACCGGGCCATGCGCGCCCTAAGATTTTTCTCAATTTCGCCGTCGCCATTTCGGTTGATTAGCAGCAGCGTTCCTGTGAGCGTTCTACCACCCCCTTCGCCACCCTTTCTCAACAATAACCCTTTCTCTCTCTCTCAGTCTCTCTTTCTCTCTCTCTCTCTTTCTCTCTGTTGGGTTTTTTTTGTGGGAATAACAATCAGGACATCATTCCCTCCCAGTGACTCCTAAACTTCCACCACTCCACTCCACACTCCTTCTCGCTCCAGCCACTCCAGCCACGAAGCAACAGTCGGCTCCTTAAAGGGGTTTTCGCTCTTCGAGGACCTCTCTATCATTAGTTCGGGGGGTGGGAACTGCCAGTGTGTTTCGGGTGGCTCGCACTCGCACTTCAAACCCGCATCATTCAGCAGTGCTGGCGGGATGAGGAGTCCGAGGGGGGTGGTTGCAGTGATCAGCGATCAAAACCATCGCGTCCCAGGCCTCCCATATGCTGCTATGCGAGGTTTTTCGGGAGGCCATACCGGCCATATGCTACCTGTCAGCCCTCCCTTCCACCCTCCTTTCTCTCTCTCTCTCCCATCTTCCATCTTTTACCTTTTTTTTCGTGTTTTTTTCTTCTTCTTCCTCTCTCTCTCTCTCTCTCCCCATCGGCATTCATTCTCTGCGCTCCATTCTCCGCTGCTTCGTCTATCATTAGCTTCATTTGGCCGATTCCACCAGCCAGCCAGCCAGCCAGCCAGCCCGCCATCTTCCTAGCCGCCGGAGCGACGCCAACAACTCCGGCAGCAAGAACCTGGCCTGCCAGCGGGCGCTGCCTGGCCTAACGATAATTTGTGTAATGAAAATGTACGGTACTCTTGCGCCTCGCTCCCCCCCCCCCCCCCCCCCCCCAGGGACCGTGCCCCCACCGTGGCAAGGGGTGGCCATTTTTCTAAGGGAAACGGGGGGGTTGATTTTCGCCGCGCGCCGCAGCACAAGCAGGCGCCTCTTACACTCCCCTTTATGGCAATTCTAATAGCCTTCCTCCCGCCACCCCCACCACCAGCAGCAGCAGCAGCATCCCCTCGCGTCGTCAAAAACTCACAGAAAAATAACAACGGCGCAGCGGTCGATTGGATCGACGGTTCTGTTGCTGCCGGGTGAACTGAACGAAAAAAAAAACCCCGGGATGCGCAACGGGCAGACAGGGAGAAGGCGCGCAGGGCACTCTACCCCCTAACCCTGCACCCGTGCGTGCGGGGTTAGGGATGGTTTTTTTTTTTTTTTTTTTTTTGTTACCTTCCTTCTATTATTATTTTTTTTCTCCCCCTTACCTGCTTTCGCCTTCTTCTCGCCCTTCGCGATTCCCGAGATTCCCGAGCGAGAGAGATCCGATCCGAGGGATGCGATCCCAAAAAGGGTCCCCTTCGGCGAGTTCGAGATCGATCGACGATGGACCAGGGACCAACCCCTTGATCGTCGATCGTCCGTGTCCTTGCGTGCCCGTGAAGGCGGCGTTTTCCCCCGGGGCGTTGGCGATAGCGTGAGAACCGGGAACAGGTGTGAGGTGCCCACAGCATCAGCATCAGCAACGGATGGCCTCAACCACACCCCCTCGCTCCCTCTCCCCCGGGGGCTGCGGGCATCGCGTTCTCGGCATCCCAAAAAAAAAAAAAAAACCAAAAAGGCGTCCCGATCGGATCAAGTTGCCAAATGTTGCTGTCGCTGTTGCTGCTGCTGCGTGTGGGAACCGGGATTCGTTCAGCAGCAGCAGCAGCAGATACCTTCTGTGTAAGCACTCCCGGTCGGTCGCACCCATAGAGCAAAGCCGTTGTCTGCCGCATCCCCGGGAAACGGAAACGCATCGAGCTACCTTCGGATCACTTCCGGCACTCCCCCCCCTCCCCCCCGTCTTTTGTCACACACCACCGTCTGCCTTGCGTTCCCGTTTTGCCACATTAATCGAACGCGAACCGATCGCTTCTGTAAATCTGTACAAAATCAGGATCAAAAGGACCTTTGTCGATATTTCGAACGGGGTGTTTTAATGCCGCCTAGATGAGAGCGCGCTACCCACGGTACGGTTCGCGAATGCTCGCGATTCTCGCGCCACAAAACACAATTAAATCCCGTTAACCACAGGACCGCAGGAGGATCCATGGGTGGAGGGGTGGAGGTGGGGGTCATGAGTGAATGCGCACGATCACGTTGCATAGAAGGGGGCGCGCGGGGTGTGAGAGGGGCACTCGCTGGCTGCCTGGCGCACAGAGAACAAAACAAATTTCGCGACCGAGCGCGCTCTACTGAACGCGCAGACGCCAGAATGTAACTCGGGTTAGGGGTGGAGGAAAGAAGGGATGGGGGGGGGGGGGACGTGGTGGCTACACCACACTCATTACCACTTCGGTGCGGCTCGAAACTTCATCTACTATCTGGCGTGTGGTTGGCTTTGGGGAAGAAGAAGAAGAAGAAGAAGAATAAGAAGCGGGGGGGAAAAAACTCATTAATTGAGGGCCGGAAAAAGACGCGCGCGAGAGAGAGAGAGATGAAGAGAAAAGAGGGGGGGGGGGGGAGGGAGAGCAGTAGCAACAACAACACACTCGCGGTAGCGCTTCTTCATATTCATCATCATCGGCCGGGTCTGTTGCCGTCCACCGAGGCCTTCCACCGAGAACATTCCAGCAACCAGCCGTTCTGCAGCCCCGCCAACCCCTGCTCTTCCCCCCTCCCCTCACACAAGACACAAGCACCCATACACTTTGGCTTCTTCTAAGTCGAGCGTGAAGCGTGAGGAGATGAGCAGCATAAAAAAATGTACCAGCGTGTGCGATGACCGCTTCTCACCTCACCACCACCACCACCACCACCACACTTCCCGGGGGGGAAAATGGTGAGGAAAAGGCTTCAGGAAAAATCGGACGCCAACGATTCGTCTATACGGTGCCACGGTGGACCCGCCGTGAACTTAAAAATGGTTTTGAAAAAAAAAAAAAAAGCAGGATTCGTTGCACTTTTCTATCGGCGTAACCGTGCACGTGTTACCTCAAATGGTTCGTTTTCCAACGTTCGTGCTGGACTGCTGGATCGATTGGGAATTTAAGGTATCTAGTTTTCCAAAAAAATGTTGATTTTGTTTTTAAATAATTCTGTAAAACGTGTTTTTCTGGAGGTAAAATCGTCAAAAACCATCTCCTTCTCAACTTCAAAATGCTGCCAAAAATAGGAAATTGAACAAAATCCAGTACGAGACTACCAGGACAATCTTATATTCTATTCAAAAGAATATTGATTAGCATATTTCCGATGAGCCATCGCCGGGCTACGATGAGCACCGGAAAGAGTGCATTTTTGCAGACACGCCTGTCTTAAATTGATGCCACGGATCAAGTTTTAAACAAATCTTCACCAAACTACAACCAAATATTCTTGAAAACTTGTATTTTAATATGACATTAGCTTGAGAAAATACTATGGAATGGTTTGTTCACAAAAACATCGTCAAAAATGAGCCGCAAAATTGTAGAAAGCTTGTTTTTTTTTAAATTATTTTCCCAATGCTACCAAAAAATGAAAAATTGCATAGCAAACCCAAACCCACCGCCGCCTGGACAATCTCATAATCTAACAAAAAAAAAAAACAAACATCGATTCCGATCTCGTAACGGTGCAAATGAGTCCGTAAGGAGTTTTAATACCAAGCTCAAGCTCACACCCTGTTTGCTCGGTCCCGGTGGCCGAACGCGGATTCCATTGACAGTTAGCTGGAGTGTCGTTAAACCTAGCCGTTGTGGCCAATTCAGTTGGCCATAACCCGCTCGTCTGTGCCGTCTAATCTTGCAAATTGTCAACTGGAATGCGCACAACCTGCCAAAGCCCAGGGCCCCGAACGGAACCCAATTAAAAGGACGGGCCCAACGGTTTCAATTTTCCCCGGTAATGCATATCGCCCTGTTCGCGGTATTAAATTCCAAATCTCGCTTTTACGGCCCGTTGGTAAATAAATGTTTTTTTATAGATGGTGACGCACGTCCTGGTGCATCGGTGTGTGCAAAAAAAAAAAACAACAACCCATCCAACGAGCTGCAGGCTGGGATTTGCAGGACTCCCGGGCCTCGGCCTCGAAACCAACCGGCGACGAAAGTGGGCGGTAATAAAATATTGCTGTACCGGAGTTGCAGTTTTATTGCACTGGGAAACAGTATGCCCCGAACAGCGCGGCACCTTCTCGTCCTGCTGCTCCGAAACCGAGTCTCCATTTTCCCCCATTGGAAGGGATGGAGGGGGGGGGGGGGAGGGGCAGGGAGGTTTGGTCAACCAATCAACCGAACAAACCCCGTAAAAGCTCATAAAACTCTAAACAGAAATAACGCATTTTATGGCACCCATCCAGCCAGCCAGCCAGCCAGTCAGCCAGCCAGCCAGGCCGACCCTCGACCCCACCGCACCCATCGGTGCATCGCATGCAGCATGCGATGCTCCTCATCTGCTGAAGCTCCGATTTTTATGTCTTTTTGCAATGGTTAAGGATAAAATGGCTTCACTCACTACGCGTGGCCACCGCTCTGGGAATGCGATCGAAACCGGACGGCTGTTGATCACGGCAATCGCCAAATCCGTGAATGTCGGAAGGGGGGGGGGGCCAAGGAGAGAGGGTTCGAGTGGTGCTGCACTTAAACTGCGGTGCACCAGATTATTACAACGGAAGAGACAGCACAGCATACTAGAAAGGGACGTGGACGCACGGGTTCGTCATTTGCGCGCCGAGCTTTTAAGGGAGGGGAGCTTCGATTATTTCTGAAACAAAAGGATCATTTTTGACGATTTTTTGTGACGCAACCATTCAATTTTATGCTTTCAAATGAATGACATATTAAACTGCAACTTTTGAAGAATATTTAATGCTAACGAATATTTAATGCACGATTTTTGACGATTTGTTTTAAAAAAAGTATCAACAATTTTTATACAATCTTGACGGGACTATCTGGCAAACAGTGTACAAATTATGGGCTCAAAATTTCAAATCGATCGGTACAGTAGTTTTTATGCTACTGAGCAACGACTACGAAACCGGTGACGAATTTGTCAAACCGGGTTCGTCGCTTTGAGTCTTTTGAACTGTACCAAAAAACGGCTCATTTTTGATGATTTGTTTCTGAAAAAGTATCTATCTATATGTATTTCTGTAAATGCCATAATAAACTACAACTTTAGAAGAATCCTTGGTATCATTTTGGGGAAGATTTGTGCAATACTTTATCCATGGCATCCAAATTAGAAATGCGTGTCAGTAAATGCATGAGGTGCGCAACTTTTCAAAAATCAGTATCATTGTCAGTTTTGCTTTGATTGATGCAAAACTTTTACACAATATTCACAAAAGGATCAGCATTCAGGGAAAAATGTTAAAAACATGTGTCACAAACACAAAATTAAGTACCGAAGGCGCGAAAATACGCATTATTTTTCTCCATGTGCGTTTTCTTTTCTTTGCCCTATCATCACCATCCATCAGGCACCCCTTATCGAGTGCCATATTGGCGCAGAAATCGTTCCGAGTTCCGAGCAGGCGGCCGCGGCATGATTTCCGGTTCCGCGCATCACCCAGCACCACCTGTCGTTGATCGATGAAAGGTAGTGATCGTCAGTTCGATTCGGTTACGGCCCCCAAGCCGACAAGGTACATCAGCTGGCTCGCCAATCGCATTGCCTTGCCGCACGAACATCACTATCCCTCCTTTCCTCACTGTCTGTTCCTTCCTTCCTTCCACTCCAGCTGGCGTTCTTTTGGGCAGCATTCTCGCGGAGCGTCAAGCATTAGCAGCAGCAGCAGCAGCAGCAACAACAACCCGGGCGGGCCGTCGCACGATCCGAGTTCATTGACTCACTCGTGGCACTCATGCTGGTGCCGCGCTGTTGGCGTAGTGGTTGGCGTTCTACTCGTTGCTTAATCGGATGTTGTTGTTGTTGTTGTTGTTGTTGCGTTCGTGTGCTTTCGTCCATTTCAGTGCCTGGCATTTTCGGCATTGCCTTCTGTTCGCACGAATGCCCCCCCCCCCCCCTCATCCCAAGCTTCTTACGTGGAGGAAGTGAAACATCAGCAACGCTCGCCTGCCTAGCGCAACTGACCCGATACCCCGAAACACTCCTTCCGTGTGTGCTTTTTCGTCGTTGTTTTTCTTCTTCTGCTGCTGCTGCTGCTGCTGCTGTTGCACTAGTAGCGAGTGAGTCATCGCCTCACTTCTATCCATCGCAAGCACGGAAATGGCAACCGTTCCGTTAAGAAGTTCCTGTCGAAAAGGATATTGAAAGGCCCAAGTTTTGAGCCTGCTGTACTTGGCTTTTGCGGCAAAACACTGACAGCACCATCCAGATTTTCATCACTTTCATCTCCTGTTTCATACTCTCGTTTCTGGCCATTGTAGGGCATTTTGCCATCGCTTAGTGCATCTGCAATCAACCATTTTCAGCTGCTGTTTTCTTCAACTGAAAAAATGGTTTTTAATCCTCCCCGAAAAAAGGAACTTATCAGCCACCAAACTTAACATTTTCAGCTCTGGAAAAATAAAGGTTATAGTTTATATTTTTAGTAGTAGCTTACTGCTTTTTAAAGGTATTTAGATATACTTTAAAACGATGTACCATATGGGGCTATGAGGCTTCCCGAAAAACAATGGAACCATCGTTTAACAGAAACATTTATTCCGGTATCTAATGCAGGGTGCGCCATCACGCGGTACCTTATTTTAAACGTTGAATAACTCTGTCATTTTTCAGCCGATTTTGGAAAATAAACCAGTTTTATTTAGGTTATTCTATGCCATTTATTGTGCCATACTCAAAATGTGATATCGATCAAATCGATCGCCTTCATTCGTGCATACAAAAAGCGCTCCTTTTTCGGGAATTTTACCTTTGTATTTGACAACATTCAGGGAGTTATGCTGGCAATTTCAGCTGCTAATATTTGCATTCAGTTGTTTCATAGCCTTCCACTTTGTTTGCACTAATAATAAGTAATAAGCGTTAATCGATCGGCAGCAAGATGAATGGAACCCCGTCCCATCTGTGTCTCAATTAAGGAGGAACGAGTTGGGGTACAAGCGATGCGTGCAAGTTTTTTGTCGGGCACCTTTTTTGGGGGGGGGGGGGGGGGGCGGAAGGTAGACGTCTTTCCATGCACTGCCAGAGTGCCAGGACATCCATCCACTCCAGCCTAGCATCGTCCACGCAGTCCTTACAAGCAGGCGGGTAAGCAGGCAGACGGGCGAAGCGAAGCGATGCAGCGAAGGAGCAGCAACCATTAATGGTCAGCTTTTAAACAGTTTTCCAAAACAAACCGCCCACCGCACACCGATTGATGATTGATGCGCATTATCGCATCCCCTCCCACTGTCCCGTATTACCTGTCCCCCAGCAGGAGTTGCACCCTCCCCTCCTACCCCTCCCAAAAAACCCCCGTTACCGCCAGAACTCTCGCCGGGATTGATTCTGTTTTTTTTTTTGTGTTTTGTTTTTCCTTTCGAAACCGAAAACCCACCTCGACCCACGTTTTACGACACCGGCATTGCAGGACAACGTTTACGCGCGGGGACGTTTGTTGTGCCAAAAACCCATTCGTCTGCCCGCCCAGCCCTGCCGTCGTGGCACCTACCTAGCGGACCTCACGCGAATACTTGGTGTAAATCCATTAATAAACCGTACGAGCCCGGTAAAACCTCGTGCTCTCACCCTCGCGGGGTGGGCCAGCGGGACACGGTACACAGGGTGCTGTCATAAACGAGATCTTAACGGGTCCGTTTTGTTTTTTATTTTTGTGTTTTTTTTTTTTTTTATTTTACGGCACCAGGCGAAGAACGAACGAACGTGCAAAAGGGGTTTGCAAAAAAAGGGGTTCTAAAAACAAAAAAGGGCGCAGGGTAGACGGGCGGTGGGTTTTACGGTGGGTTTTATTGAGAAATTCGGTAAGGTTCGCCAATTCCATCGATCGTGCAAGGGCAAGGGCTGCGGCAGGGATTGCTGGATGCTGGCAAGGTGGGGCGTTAAAGGGCGAAAATGCACCCTGCGCGAGCCAAGGAAGGGGTTTTCTTTCTTGTTTTTGTTTTTTTTTTTTTTTGGTTGACGCTGTTGCCGATCGTCGGTCGCACGGTGAGTGATTGCGGTAGCAATAGACGACGGCGATGATGATAAAACCTGTAAAATGCGTGCCCTGAACTGCAGGCTGAGGCTGTGGCAAAAAGGGGGTAGACGAGGGAGGAGGAAAAGAGATTTTGTGACGGGGGGTTTTTATTTTGTTTTGTTTTGTTTTTCTTTTTTGCGAATGGCGAATCCGCGGGCGTAAAACCAACGAGCAGCATCGAGCTGTTTTTTTTTCTCTTCTTCTTCTTCTGTTTGTCTGCCTGTCTTTGTCACCTCCTCTTCTTCTTCTGCTTCTTCTTGTTCGGCTTAGTCTTTTTTTACCGCTACACGGTTTCATTGAATTGAGCGCCCGAGCGCCGGTGCGATGAACAGAGAAAAGGAAAGACAAAAAACAGAGACAAAGAAAACAGGGAAAAAAAGAGCGAGAGCGAGATAGGACGAGTGGGGAGGAAGCATCCATCGTAAACTCGTGCGGCGTTTTACCCCGTTCTGGGTCGCAGCTTGTGCGCTTTACCCTAACCACTTTACCTATTGTTTGCTGCTTCTCCTCCTAACTCTTCTTTTCTTTACTTTTTCTTCTTCTTCTTCTTCTTCTTCTTGTTTGCCTTCTTGCTCATTTTTTTTCTCTCTCTGCTTTCTCATCATATTATTCTTCAGTTTTCGTAGTTTCTTTACATTTTTTTTATGAGCCGAAGCAATGGGGTATGTTTCGCAAAACATACTGCCGCAGCATGTGCGTGGTTTTTTTTTGTTGCTGCTGCTGCTGCTGCTGGTGGTGGCTGTTGTTTTGTAATTTGCTATTATGTTTATGTTGGGCCCCCCCCCCTCCCGTGTTGGCCTTCCCGGGGGCCTTTTGCGTGTACCCTCCCTGTACCGGAGAAGGTATTCGCAGCCGTTCTGAGCCGGAAACCTGAAGAAGAGTGAAAGAGGTGAGTAGTGAAGGGTGTATGGTGTATGAGGTTGAAAGAGGGCGAGGGTGGGGAGGGGGTTGATGAGTAGAACCGGCCACAACAACCTCCAGCACCACCACCGTCGCATCGACGAACGTCTGCAGCACCTGTAGAGTGAGCGCAACAGTGCGAGAGAGGGTGAGCAGTGAAGGAAGGGGTGGAGGGGGAGGGAGAGAGAGAAAGAGGAGCAAGAAGGCTGGCCAGCCAGAACGGCACACACACTCGCCTGGGGATGGGGCCCTGCCCAAATCGACACGGTGACCATCGATCGACGGGCGATATTTATAGAATACTAATAAACCAATCGCCCCCCCCCCCCCCCCCCTTTCCCCCCATCACCCCCTTCCTTTCGTGCCTTTTTTCCAAAACACAACATTCCGTCCCCCCCCCCCCCCCCACCCCCAAGCCGACAGCAGCAAAGAGGATGAATTGCGCGAGCGCGCTGCGTGGCCGAATGTGGGACGACCGGACGAAAGACTTCAATGCGCGCACAGCGCCTGGTGGCAGCGATGAACCCGACTTGTTGTTGTTGTTGTTGTTGTTGTTGTCGCTCTTCGTAGCGCGCCATTTCAGGAATTTGGGAATCGAAGCTTCGTCCTATCCCCTACCCCCTCCACTCCACTCCACTCCACCCCCACACCAATGGGGGGCGGGGGAAGGGGGATGTTTCGATCCGAACCGAAACCGTCGAACCGTCGACTAACTTTCTAATTTTCGTCGTCCATTCTCTGCTCGGCTATTCTGTGATCAAACCCACCCCCCTCCCCCTTTCTACCACCCCACCCCCCTTCCCGTTTCCCGGTAGCATCAAACCCAAAAGAACGCCACGAACGCGAACTGTGGCTGTGTTCTCTTCCCCGGATTCGCCCGGGGAAGCCTCCCGGGTTTTCTCTCTCTCTCTGGTTCTCTTCCGTGCTGTTTAATGGTGCCGCCAACCGCCTCCCCCTGCTCTTTCTTCTAGCCTGTTTTCCTTCTAGCTGCCACGGAGTGGCCTTACTGGTGGTGTTCTTACGGGTCCCCTTTCCTTTCCTCCGTTTTCCCTTGTTTTTTCCCGTCGTGCGCGCGCATACGTGTGGTGTGGCGGCACAACGCACGCACAAGGCGCGCGGCCAGTGATGGTAACGAGCAACGCATACAGACATCCGCCGTTTGGAGCTGGCCTAGAATGAAAAGGTTCTAACTCCGCGAGCAAACACGAAAAAAAAAACAAAAAAAAAAACGCAGCCCAGCGCCCAGGTTTTTCGGGCCGATTTGGCCCGCTCATTTGTTTGTTATTTTCACCGTCGCCGACGTCTCTCTCTTTTTTCCCCCTCTCCCCTGGTGACCACATTTGACCACAAAAGAGACCGAGATGGCGACGATCGAAGACGAAGAGGAGCAAAATCCAAGTCAAAATACCGGTTTGGGTTTCTTCCGCGGGCGGGCGGGCGGGCGGAGGGGGGCGGGGGGGCTTAGAACGTTCCTCTCTGCCACCGTTCCCCCTTCCCACCCGATTTTCTTCTTCACCATTCTCTCTCTCTCTCTGTCACTCGCAGAGACACGCGTGGAGCTCGCTCGAGCATCTGCCTCGCTGGCCTCGCTTCTATCTCTGGTTTCTCCTGGTAGCTGTCGTTGCGTAGCACGAGGTGGGGGCAAGTGGAGGAGCTGGATGAAGGCGGAAAAGTCGGTGGCTAGGTGGCAGAAGGTGGACGATCGTGTACGGGCCCCGTTCGTTCTTCCATTCCATTCCATTCCATTCCATTTCGGCCATACCGGTGGAACCGGCTCAGCACTGCTCAGGAGAAGAGGAGAATCCGGGGGGCACAATCCGGAAGAACGAACGCCACGAAGCAAGAACGCCGCGGAACAAGGACAAGCAAATCCCCTGCTGCGTGCGTGCGCGCCCGTCAGAGAGAGAGAGAGAGAGAGATTGAGAGAGAAATGGGGAGCGGGGATAGCAATTTGAGTGGACTACAGTTATACCAGCAGCCAGCCAGCCAGCCAGCCAACCAGCAGCTGCTGCAGCAGTTGATCGTGAAGCTTGAAATTCAACAACAACAACAACAACAACAGCGCATCCCGCATCCACTGGCCTCTGGCCACTGGCCACAGGGAGATAACGGTGGGGTGGAGTAAGATGGTAGGAATGGGGGGGGGGGGGGGCCAGAATGCTGCTCGACCTGCTGCGCTGCACTGCGTACGTCAGACGCTCTATGTGTGTGCCACGTTTGGCGTTTAGAAAAGGGAAGCATCGCCGTCTGTATGTGTGGGTGTGCGTATTATTTTTTTTCTTTTTCTTTCTTTTTTCCCATCATGTGGCCACCGTCTTGGAGGATTCTCGATTCGAATTCGATGGAACTGCGAGCGACTGATCTATTGTTTCACCACCATCATGATGATGATGATGATGATGATGATGATGGTCCAGCGCCCCCCTTTTTCCCCCCTTCACCGCACTTTCGCCATCTTTTCCTTTACACAAGGGGAGGGGGATGGGTTTGTGGCGCGGCGAATCGGAAATCACCATTTCCCGGTGGGGGGGGGGGGGGGGGGAGAAAATCCCGGGCCGTGGGTTCACTCACCTTTGGTTCTCGGTAGCAGTGCCTGCTGTTGTTGTTGCGGCTGCTGCGGCTGCTGCGGCTGCTGCGGATTTTCCGGTCGGGGATATTTTTTTTTCTATTTTTCTTCCTCTTCTTCTTTTTCTTTCCGCGAGCCACGCAGCTCGCTCTCCCCCTCTCTCTCTCTCTCTCTCTCTCTCTCTCTCTCTCTCTCTCTCTCTCTCTCTCTCTCTCTCTCTCTCGTTCTCACTCGATCATGTGGTGGAAATTTTCCGCTGGAGCCTCTGCTGGAGAAGCCAGCGGCTTGATGGGGTGGTCCGGGCCAGAACCTGGCCTGGCCTGGAGCCCTAAAGAACTCTTGCGAGCGCTGGATAGCCACCGCCACAGGAAAATGCCATAAAACGAACCCTTAGAAGCGTTTACGTGCGATCTGAGAGCTTTTTTGGGATTCGATTGGAGCTCGAGCAAAACAAAAAACAAAATAAAAAATACTAAAAATAATACGAAAACAAAAGAGCTCTACTGGTGACATCTCCCCGTTTCCTCGGTGCCTTGGTGCGTTCTCCGATCTCCGATATTTATTTATAGATGCAGTGGTCGGCATAAGCAAAAGCCCACCCCTATACCACATTTTCGCCTGAAAATTCGACACTTTCGGTCACAAAGGGCATGTGATTTTTTTTTTGCTAGAAGCTCAAACTTTCTTCCTTCCAAATCACCAGCTTTGAGCTTGATAGGTTTGATAGTCTCTGTTTGAAAATTCGTTCAAGTGCGAGATGGTCGATCACGAATGTGACAAAAGTAAAAGCCCACAGTGCAAGGAATCATGTTTATCGATTCATATTGGGCCACTCATACCCCGGATTTTCATTTGTAACTATTTTGACATGGTTTCTGATATGTTGTTCTCTTCGTATTGTCCGGTAAAATAATTCTTTTAATAGACACATCGTTCTTAATGAGAATTCTTTTTAAAAACTCCAATGAATTCTCCATCAGATACAATCTGAGCATTGACGACGAGGATGTAAATAAGAACTTATGGTTTTTGTTCAAAATGAGCAGCAATGAACTCAAGGTTAAAGGCCTTACAACTTCCAAAAGGCACACGATCCTTACACCGCAGTAAAAAACACAAAAAAGGTTCGGTGAGAACGAGCAAAGGAGTTGTTGCGCTTGCACGAAGAACGTGGCCAAAATACCGCAAGATCTCCTTCGTGCAGGATCAACCTGTTTTTTTTTTTTTTCTTGTACCGTTTGAATGCTAAATTGAAGGCAAAAAGGTTGGGGAATCGAGCAAAAGTGAATGGTTTCCTACTAAAAATTTGATAATTTTAAAACAATTTTCTCTTTGAACACAATTAAAACTGGTGTAACACAAACAAGTGATGGCGTTTTGGAATCGGTAACACTTCACCCTGGTCCGTAACCCTGTATAGTCCCTGTTTGCGTCACCAGCAGTGACGCTCGCGTTCGGAGCGTATTGGTTGAAAATGAAATCATATCCCGTTACTTCGACAACCGAACAGAGAACTCGCGAGAGAGAGAGAGAGAGAGAGAGAGAGTCCGGATCCCGGCGGGTGCCTGCGATGATGACACCACGGTGATGATGCCAATGTTTGCCATTCCGCGGATCTTTCACCTGTTCCGTCGCCACGTCACGTCGTCGGTCCGGTCCGGTGCGGGGAGGTTGTGTGAGGAACTCGTTCGAAAGGATTCTCCGATCATCATTTCTACCACCCGTGGCATAATGAGTTGAGAAGAAGAAACGGAGAAGGAGCAACAAACAACAGCAGCAGCAGCAGCAGCAGCGACGACCTCAACCACGATGACCCCGGGAATGTCCTTCTTTGCGCTTTCGGTTTTCGGATGAGTGGTGGTCCTTGGGGGGGGGTGGCAAATCGTGGCCCAACGCATCGTTCGACGAAAAAAATCGAACCAAACGCTCGGCTCTCTGGCTCACCACACGCCAACAAGACGATTGTTTTGCTGGCTGGCCAACGGTTTAACGGTCCGGTACACGGCTCCTGCTCCTCGATGCTCACCTCCCCCCCCCCCTCCCCTTCCTTTCCTCGCGCCTTAACGCGCGTTCTCGCTCGGGATGAGTAACGTTATGCGAGCGCGAGCAGCAGAACTCGCTCCCTTCCTGTGTTTCACCACCACCCCCCTTTGGGGGGTAGGAATCTTGGTACGGGGAAAGGCACCGGTGTGTGTGTGTCGAGCGATGTGAAGCGCAACCAGCCCCAAACCATTCGCTTGCTCTGTTCTTCGCTCTACAGCGCTAGAGCACCGGAGTTCAATAACCGATGACAGCGCAACCGAGCCAAACGACGCCCGCTGCGCTGTCCATCATCCGCCACCGTCGTCTCAAACCGCTGAACAAGCAACACGTACACAAGGGGTTATTCTTTCGTTTTTTCCTTCTCCTCTTTTTCCTTCTCCTCTTTTGCTCCTCCTTCCGCGCGCTCTGGTTTGTCGTTATAGCGCTGCTCGCGGATTGTGAATTGCGTGATGTTGCTGCTGCTGCTACTGCTACTGCCGCTGTTGTTGTTAATGTTGTTGTTTGTTACCGCAAACGCTGTATACGAGCAGCAGCTTACAATGTCGCAGTGGATGCTGAAGATGATACACAGAAGCAAACACAGATGATGGACGACGAGACGACGAGTCTTCTTCTTCTTCTTCTTCTTCTTCTTCTTCTTCTTCTTCGTCTTCTTTTCCGTCTTCTTCTCCTTCTTGGTTGTTTGCTCGGTTTGCACAAACGTTTAATCATTACTCCAGATTTTTGTCTTTATTTTTATAAATAATATGTTTTTGTTTCCATTGCCAGCCAGACCACACTGCCACAAGCACCGCGCGGGGGGGGGGGGGGGCGGGGGTGGCGGAGCCTTGACTGACGCGAAGCATCCCCCCCCCCCCCCAACCCCCTCCCCACCCCTGTGGGTGTCGCAAACTTGTCAAACTCCTTCCTTGCGTGTAAATTGCGTCAAATTGTATCAACGAATCGTCCTTTCTACGCTCAGCACACCGCACCGCAGTCTTGCCCGTTTGTTTGTGGTTTCATCACTCCACCATTCACCACCCATTCATCGTGACGTGGCAGATTGCCGCAGATCGGCCGATTTCAGACGTTAACTGCTGTGTTTGTCCCGCGTCCTCTGTTGGTGGACGCGTTCCTGGCTCTCGTTTTTTTTCTACACATATTTACATGTATTGCCAACAATCTGCGGGATCTGCGCAACCCGAAATGCAGTTTTGCTGAAGCCTTATGTGCCCCCTGCTTCCCCATCGACTACTCCCCTGTTAATAGATACTTTCTTCTTTGCGCCTTTCTGCGTGTTTGCTCGCCCGTAGAACGTTCGTATGTTTGTATGTTGTCTCGGTGTGAGAGAAAGAAGAGAAGAGAGAGAAAAAAAAACAATCCAAACTCAAGTCCAAACCACCACAGCGCGCATCAGCATTCTGCTGTAGTTTGTGCACGGCATTGCTGAAGGTCTCAAGGTTTGCTTATGCCCCCAAGAGAGTCCTTTTGCCGGTCGCTCGTTCGGAGCTTCCGTTTCTGATCTATTTTAATCCACGTGAGGTCCTTGTTTTCCTGTGCAAAAAAAAAAACACTCTCGCGACACGCGACGCGACAACAAATCGCGACAATTTTGCCCAATATGCAAAAGCTTGCCAACAACAGAGGGCGCAGAAAACGAGAGACTGTTGGTCAAAGATGGCCTAGAACTTCTCTTCCTAGGGCAAATGTAATTGAGAATGCAGGTGCAGGTCATCATCGACTAATTTCGATCGACACTGGCCAAACAATGAATTATAAGAGCAAGATGCAACATTTTGAAATGAGAAAAAAAGCACTGAAAACTGGCTTGTCGCATTTTTTTTTTTATCGGACACCCTATACATACCCACTCGCTTACGCTCGTTACTGCTTGTTGTTCTGCTTTGTTTCCCTGCCACTCTCTGTTTGTTAAAACGAATGTACAATTTTGCATGTCCTTCACAATTCGCTAATTATAATCATACATATATATGTATACTTTTGTTGGAAAGTGTGTACATATACATATGTATACATTTTTATAGTTTGTTTTTCTTTTTCTGTTTGTTAATTGTTCACTCGAAAACCAACCATCCCACCACACCATCTCGCTAACTATTCTAGCACTATCTGTTTGTCATTTAGATTTATACAGGTCCTCGGTACAGTTCCAGTGAAATTGTAGGTCTGTGTTCGGATGATTAATTTGTTCTTCTTCGGCCCACGCCCCCTTCGCCCCCTTTGTCCTATTCCTGTGATTCTGCTGCTGGTTTCACATGTTTTTTTTTTCCACGCACGCTGTACACACGCATGCACGGGGGATGCATGAAAGCGAAAACGGAACCATCAGCCTGAGCGCTGAGCTATTGCATCGTGCATCTCTCTTTTGGGAAGGAAAACAAAAACGGAAGATGATGGAGGAGGAGGAGGAGAAGCTGGAACCTACCGGAAGGAAGGAAGGAAAGGACAAGGGGCAGAGGGGCGTGTATGTATAACGTCTATTGAGCATTGATATTTCGTAATTTACAAAGAAATGTTCTTTTTTTTTCTTCTCTGCCACGACACGAGGTGTGACTGGGCTAAAATTGCTAAAACGATTTGTGTGTTTGTATGTGTTTGTATGGCGTTCCAAGCTCACACACTTGTAATGCTGCGAAAAGTAAGCTTCCTTCCTTCGTCCTTTTCCCCCGCCGGTTGTTTCCATCGGAGATGATCATTTTCCTATTGTTTTCCTTGTATCACCTAGCTCTCTTTTCCCTTTCATTCTTTCTCTCTCTCTCTCTCTCTCTCTCTCTCTCTCTCTCTCTCTCTCTCTCTCTCTCTCTCTCTCTCTCTCTCCGTCTCCCTCTTCCTGCCTCTGTTATGCAACAACTTTTTTTTTTCAACAGCTGGCTTGCTTACTGGGCCGATATTGCTATAAATTACAGTCTTATAAGATATTGGCGTATTTGCGTTTTCCCTTACATTCTTCCAACAAGCATGTTTGATTTTCTTTCTCTCCATCTCTCTCCCCGCTTACCTCTCTGCCTCTCTTTCCCTCACAGAGAGTGACAGAGCTGGCGCCCATCATTGATGATGATGACGAGTTTACGGCTATATTATCTTCTACTCCATTATCTGTGTTAGTTAATTTTTTTTTTACATTAAGCTAATCCCCTTTTGTTCATTCGCTAGAGCGCTCCGAAGATCTGTTGAAGCGAGCGCAAATGAACGTTAAGCCGTTGTGCGGTCGCGCCACCTGCCACGTCGACGAATCCAATGCACAGCAAATGCGGACAGCATAATCGGAAAGCAAATGAAATGGAAGTATCGATGAGTTTGTTCGTTAGGGCACGAAGGAAAGCCGCCGATGCATGGCTTCCCCACGCTCTCGGTATTCGTTGAAGTTTGTCACCGGACGGTCAGAGTTTTCTTTATAAGAGAAGAATTCGATGATACGTGTGTACGATGTAAGGTATTGGGGCAGTCTAGGACCCTCCCCCTGCCCTGGCTTCCGCCTTCACCATTCTTCCGATCACAGCACTACCACAACAAACATTCATTTCATCAAACCAGCACACATGGAGCAGCAGCAGCAGCAACAGCAGGAGGAGGAGGTTTCCACCGACGGCTGCTTCGCCACAAATTTTAAAGAAAAATATAGCGATGAACGTGTTTCTTTTTTTTTTCAAATCACCATCATCGTCATCACGGTTGAGATGGCGACTTCGATGGTGATGATTTGCTAAAAAAAAAGGTTCTCCACATGAATCCCTAACCACGTGCCAAAAAACAGTGAAACAACGCACATTGCATAGCGTCAGTACGAAACGTTATTCCACTGTTTTCCTCTTGTGTGTGTTGTCTTTCAATCTGTCGAGTGTAGCAAGGAAGGTAGGGAGGGAGAAAGAGGAAATGGTATTGCAAGAAAAACGCGTAACTTTGCGGCCAGCTCAGTGCATTATGTACAGGCTACTAGAATGTCGCCGCTCTTGGTCTTTTTGCTGGAAGATGCATGCCAATGACTTCTAGCATCTATACTTCATTTAATATATCTGTCGTCCCGTTTCTTTATTCTAAGATTTGCCAATGGTTTGTTTTGTTGTATCATTTTATTGTTTATGCTGCTGCAGAAACCTGAAGAGCTCTCTCTTTTTTTCTTCTCCGCCTTTCTTTCATTTTCTCTCTCTCTCTCTCTCTCTCTCTCATACACACGCACACACAAACACACTGTCTCTGTTTCTCTCTTTATCGCTCTATGCTTACTTTACAGTGTTACTCTGTACTCAACTCACTGAACGTTGCCGAGACCGTATTGCTGTGTGGGAGCAACCGCAAGGATGCTGCTGCTTTCGCTAGATTCTATAATCGCATTTGAGTTAGGCCCCATTGGATGCTTCGCCATGCCCTACAGGACACGGTGCAACGGTGTTGGCCGCTGGGTTGTTCTAAGCACGCATGCGTTCGTTGCTTGTTAAATGTGCACAGTACTTTTTTGTGGTTATTTTTTTATTTAAAACTGAACATAATACTATTCTTAAATAATTGGACAGGGGCGAGAAATAAATCCGGGATCCCAATGGAGGGGCCCGATCTAGGTAAAAAGAGAGAGATAGATATGCGTCGAGGTAAAAAACCGGTATCTAACATTAATGAGATGTTTCAGGACAATTTAGCTAGGCTGGCAAAGCAACTGAACATAAACGTTGCTCTCGTTGTTACTCCTTGCGCCTCGTGGAGCTGCCTCACGTGTGAGCGTGCGTGAGGGCAGACTACTGGAGAGAATGATAAATTTATTTAATACCCCCGGTTGCTAGCCCTGTAAAATCCTCTCTGGCTTGGCTGGCCCTCTTTTCTCAGGAGACAAGGGAAGGGGGGGGAAATGGTGGTAGAGTGCAGCGCCAATGCACGCAAATAAGGGCTCTAAATTAAAATATAAATGCTATACATAACAACGATTCTGTTATTTTCTTCCAAAGCCTTACCCCCTTCCTCTCGCCGATCCTTTCTACAATTAATCTCCGCACCGTCCTCGTGCGACTGCTTCTTCCTCGCAATATATTCCACACCTTGGCCCTTGCTTCTTGACGCGTTCGCTGCTTGCTTTATTTTGTTTAATTGTCGATCATGTTTGTAATTTAAAATTGCATTTAAGTAAACCTCATTTGTTGCATAATCGGGCGGAGATTCCAGGCATACAGGTCTTTCCTGGGTTTGCTTAAAGATGACTCTCTAGCGAATAGTTCGCAAAACGATCAATTTGATTCATATACCATTTTTGCTACGGACATTCAACTTCCAGCACACATACACACAAGCAGTTTTTGTTTACTGACTTTGATTTTGAAACCGAAAAAAAAAACAACAAATGCTTCTGCACACACCCGATACACAGATGCACATGTACATGTATGTAGCTAGCGGTAAGGAACGCCATCTTCTCTGACACACGTGGAAAAGGAAGACTCGCGCGACATAGCAGCAAATAATTCGTTTTGTGTGGGGGGGGGGGGGGGGGCAAAAGAGAGGGGCGAGGATTCGTTCTGAGAGTCTCATCTCTTGGGAGGTCAACGGAATCAAACAGAATAGTAAAAAATAGAATGCATTGTACAGTTAAACCCCTAAACAATCCGGGAACGATGAAATTAAAAACCGACTACCTATTGCTATACAGTATAAAAATCACATTGTTGATATAACCCCCACTTCGTTCCATCTCACTCCGTTTCTCGTTTAGAGTATTTCTGTCCGTTGTTCTATCATATCAGGGCGCAATAGATCATAATCTCAGGGCTCAGATCATATACAGATCATATATACTTTTATATATATATGTATATATATCGATCAAACACAGTGCAGACCGTGTATCTCTCTCTCTTTTTTTCTCTTTCTATCTTTCTCTGCTCGCTTCACCTCTCTCTCTCTCTCTCTCTTTCTATTTTATTTCGTTCCCTTCAGTCATTAAATGCAGTTCGTACTCGCTCGCATGCGTCACCTTTAATTGCTAATAATTGTTGTTCTTGCTTGCTAATCCCTAAGTGGCGTTCGTCCTACTCATTCCAATCAGGGCGAAGGTCCTGACTCAAACGATATCGGCGATCGGCGAACAGCACACAGTCTGCGTTGCTCCTGTGCTACACCGTATGGCGCCGTTTAAATCTCTTCAGTAAAGAAAGTAATTCAGCTGCACTTGCAGCTGCACCGAAAAAGTTTCATTGGAAAGCAAGGAAATAGGCGGATATATCTCTTCATTTTTGCACCCCAAAACCAATGGAAACAAAAGAAAAAACAAAATAAACATCAGATATCTCTCTTGTTTGAAGCTGGCTAATACAGCGTACGCATGAACCATTTTGTTGGACAGTTTTCAAAAAACCCGGCACACTCCCTTAAATCATAGGAGACCGAAAACACTCCCGTTTGCCGTTCCGAGTTCGCCGCCGTTCCTGTTCCTGAGCTGTCGCGTTATTATTTTTTTTCTCTCTCTCTTTTTTTAACCTATGATTATCCTTCGTTCACGGTTTTTCGTTTTTTATTCAGTCGTAACGTGGCCATTACCGCTGGGGTTTTCCTGTTGCTGCTGCTGCTGCTGCTGCTGCACCAATCACAGTGCACACAATAATGGCCACACCAAAGAGAGCTGGGTTGGATGAGCGTGCCGACTGTCGGGCGCCACGAACAATAGCAAACATCCAGAGACTTAAATAATTGTGTCTATTTGCCTAGCCTGGTGCAGTATCTTTTTCTGGTGGCCCACCAGCGTAATACCCATGTCGGATAGCTGCTGTGCCGTGAGCCGCGAGAGCTGCGTGAGTGGTGGGAGAGATATGGAAGATGGTATCAGAAACCAATGTGGGTGGCAATTGGAAAGGTAAAGGCGGCTAAATCCGGCCTGATCCATACCTGCTGTGCTGTCACGAGACCGGCTTCCTTGAAGTGCTGAGAGTACCGGGACATCTTGATGCTCTCCAGCCACAGATCAGTGTTGATGAAGATCGCCGGAGCCGACGGACCTGTCATGGTGCCCGCATTGCTCAGTCCGCCCAGGCTAGAGCCGAGCGTACCCATGCCAGACGGGACGACGTTTGCACCACCAGCACTATTGAGCACGCGTTCACTCGTCCCACCTAGCAGCATACCGCCGACGCGTTGCTGCTGCTGTTGTTGCTGTTGCTGCTGCTGCTGCTGCTGTTGCTGTTGTTGCTGTTGCTGCTGCTGCTGCTGCTGCTGCTGCTGCTGCTGGTGCTGCTGTTGTTGTGAACTGCTACCGATTCCACCAGCACCACCGGTGACCATCATGTCTTGGGACAGATCATCGACAATACCGGTGGAACCCAGACGGGCGACCGGATTGTCGGGCGAATTGCGTGTGGTGAGAAGCACTTGCGGTTGCCGCGCCAAGTTGTCGAGCGTCTGGGTGATGCTGGCGAACGTGGGCCGGTGCGTTCGCTGCTTCTGCCAGCAGTCCAGCATCAGTTGGTAGAGCGCCTCCGGACAGTCCATCGGGGCCGGCAATCGGTAGCCCTTCTCTATGCTCTTGATCACGTCCTGGTTCGACCAGTTCCAGTACGGCCGCTCACCGAACGACATCACCTCCCAAAGCACGACACCGTACGACCACACGTCGGACGCCGACGTGAACTTACGGAACGCGATGGCTTCCGGTGCCGTCCAGCGAACCGGAATTTTGCCCCCCTTAAAAGAAGACGAGACGAGATCAGGAACGGGTAAGCAACTAACACTAACAACACGGGCGGCTAGTCGATATCGATCGATGCCGGGCTATCGATGCTCTACTAACCCTTGTCGTGTACGCATCGCTGGCATTCTCGATCTCGCGCGATAGCCCAAAGTCGGCGATCTTGCAGACCAGCAGCGAGTTGACCAGCACGTTCCGGGCCGCCAGGTCCCGGTGCACGTAGTTCATTTCGCTGAGATACGTCATACCGGCGGCGATGCCACGCAGCATGCCGATCAGCTGGATCGTTTGGAATTTGCCATCGTTGGCGCGCAGAAACGTGTCCAGGCTACCGTTCTCCATGTACTCGGTAATGATCATTACCGGGTTCGAGCGCGTCACCACGCCCTGGAGAAAGATGACGTTCGGGTGCTCGAACTGGCCCATGATCGATGCCTCGGTGAGGAAGTCGCACCGTGCCTTCTCCGACGATCCCGGCTTCAGCGTCTTAATTGCCACGTCAATCTCCTGCACAAAGTTCGGCGGCACCTTCAAGCGGCCCCGGCAAACATCGCCAAACTCTCCGCCACCTACGGGCGAGCAAATAATGTGAATCAGCAAAACCGTTCCTTCCTGATCACGGTCACCAGCCGATCCGGCACGCTCGAACCTACCTATGATGGCCTCGATCGTGATGTAGCTGGCGTCTATTTCGCGCGCAAACTCGCGTATTGCCTGGTTCGGGTCTTCGTACGTATGCGGGTCCACGTAGCTCCTGCTCGTGCCGAACAGCGGTGTTGTCACTGCAAAATTGTTACGACGATGACGGTAATACCCGTAAGAACCACCTTTTCTTTCCACCAATCAAGGAAAGCGAAAAAGGTAGGCATTTTCAAGCAAGTCACCAAAATAAATTAAAAACAAAACACCGAAAAGTACCACAAAAGCACGCAGATAAACCAGTTTGGGGAGCCAGTTTGGTAACGAAAAACAAAACATAACCACAACCAGCCCAACCAAACCCCAACAAACCCCCCGCACGAGTGTATTCAGGCACGATCGTAAGTGGGAACCGGGTAAAATCGTGTGCATAACAATACCATCGGAAAGCGGAAAACCGACATCCATCATAATCAAAGCGATAGTTAGAGAGCGCCGGGTGGGTGAATAGAAATTGGGATTGGGATGTGTTATGATTTACCCCACCGAACAATATAACAAGCAGCAACAGCATAGAAGTTTTGTTTGAGGCAGGAAAGGAAAGCGTTAAAAGGCAAAAGTACGTAAGCGAGACCGTCGGCGGTGTTACAGGCGTAGAGTGTTTTTAAGAAGCGGTAGAATTAGGATTTCGGGCATTGATGATAGCCAACCGAAGCAAACAAAACAAAAAAGAAAAAAAGAAGAAGAAAAAAAAAGAAAGAAAGCAATTAGTTACAAAGCAGCTTATCATACGCATACAATAGGGGGTAGCGGGAAACAAGGGAAACGCACAGGACGAAGCGACGAATCTAGCGCTCAAACAGTTTGGCGGCTCGTGGGACCGAATGACTCGTTGAAATGTGCAACACATTCACAGTGGGTTCACGCAGGAAAACGATTGCGAAATTTCCTTCTTTAGTTCATCTTTATCGAAGCTAGTGTGTAAAACCATCGCAAAGCGAAACAGAGTGAGCCAGATAGGGTGGTTTTTGTTGTTATGCAAAGTCGGTTATCGAAACAAAGGTGTTAGTTGGTGTAGCGGCCGCACATCCTAATGGACTTGTGCAACCCGCAGCGGTAGTACAACGATAGCAGCAAGCATTAGCATTACGGGCGAGCATTTCTTTGCGTTTCGTAAATTTTTTCCCAAATTTTTAATTCCATTAATAGTTAACGGCCTGTGAAGTGAAGATGGTAGAAGACCCCACCCAATAGCCAAAGACACTTCTAATAGACTTCTAAAAAAGGCAGTGAAAGTTGGAGGAAACAGTGGAAGTTGAAGTGAAACGTTACCGTTGCTTTTCATCGTTTTGACTATAGGGGTCGTATCCATCGCGTGCACTAAATGGTGAAAAGTGTACGAAAAAACACACAAACACACAAACACAGATACATATATATATATATATATTGATAAGAATAAATCCATCGATAGGTAATGGGCGAGTGGATGTGTAAGTAAAGAAAGGGCGCATTGAAGGACACTAAAGCAATTAGCTAAGCCATTCCGCCCGGATCGCATTGCAATGCCAACAGGGCGCAACGGTGGAGCGCGTTTTTAAACAGGAGTCAAACAGGAGCGGGCCACTATAAGGGAAGCTAATAGGAGGTAGGAGGTTGTTTGTCCATATTACACGTAGCAAGCGGATAAAGTGTTGTAAAACCTAAAACATCATCAAACTGAATCTAGTGGATCGGCAAGTGATGCACTACACCACGCGCAGTAACGCAGCAACACGAAAAACTGAAAATGCAGCAATACCGTGGCCTACAAAACTCAAATACTCGGCACAGGGCACTGCCAGGGATTCTGCAGAACATGAAATGCGAACAACGATACATTACAGAAACGAACAAAGCATTCTATTTGCGACACACGAAACAGACGACTGTTTCGACGACTGTGAAAATAGGAGCTACTACAGTTGAATGGGAATGGCACGCACGAAATATGGCAAATCTGGTGACACAGCGCCACGCACACACTTACTATAGGTGACTACAAGTCCTTGTGGTAGGAGTGATGAGTTTTTTTTTGTTTTTTGTTTTGTTTTGTTGACAAATTTTGGATCGAGATATTTGGTTTTGGTCCGGATTGCGCGAAAAGGAAAGAAAAGTAAACAAACAACAAGAAGAAGAAGATGAATCCGCTATCCGAGGACGAGAGCAGCTGATCTGTTGTCCCAAGAAGGTTTTAGAATACGCGGTGGGAGAGCGCCATGCAGTTGGGTTGCAATTAGTGATTAGGGCAAAACAGGCCTCAGCCCGGAACCGAGGTTCAATCACAAGATCAATGAACTCCTCTTTAATGTAAAAAAGGAAAACAAGCGCAATCGCGCGAATGGCTATAGCAAAGCAGACAAGAACGCCGTCACGGTGCTGCGCCGAAACGCTTCCCCCGCAAGTCTGCAAGTGAATGCAATTTCCCGGAATCGATTCGGGGATCGCGTACCTGCGAAGCGGCCAATTAAGCGTCGATGGCGTCTTTCTCTACTCACGGGCAGCAGCAGGTAGGCCACCACGAAAACGTAAACAAAGTTGTAAGCTAAAACAAAACAATCCACAACTACGCGGCAAATAGCGTACCAAAGCGGAAGGTACAGTCACAGCGCTGCGCCGCACTTGCCCCCCTCCCAAAGTCTCAATTCCCGGAATCGAGAGGCACCAGGTGCCGATGGCTGAGCGGTCGATGGCGTCTCGCTGTACTGTAATGGTCTCGATCGACGTTTAATTGTTTTGGGGGATTCCCTCATTATGTGACCATGGCTCTACTAGACGGGAGCCCAGCGGCGCAGGTAGACTGCGAAAACGTAAACAAAGTTGTAAGCTAAAACAAAACAATCCACAACCACGCTGCGAATAGCGTACCAAAGCAGAAGGAACGGTTACTACTGCTGCGCCGATACTATGCCTCCCCCTGAAATTCCCGGAATCGATCTGGGTCGACGTCGATGCCGAGCTCCGAGTCGTCTCCGACCCAGTTCGATTCCGGGAATTTCAAGGGGGGCGGGGGGCATAGTTTCGGCGCAGCAGTAGGTGACTGCGTTCCTTCCGCTTTGGTACGCTATTCGCCGCGCAGTTGTGGATTGTTTTGTTTTAGCTTACAACTTTGTTTACGTTTTCGTGGTGGCCTACCTGCTGCCGAGGCCTGCCGTGACTCCCTCCGCTGTTGCTTCAGTAGAGCCAAGGTAAGGTAAACGTTGATCGTAACCTTGCGCTTGATAATTAAAGTACAGACAGACGTTATCGCTTTTTGTGCATTTTTTAGCGGGGCGGAATCAGAATGAAATTCGTCGGTGCGCCCATCACTGGTTGCAGTGCGCTGCGCACGGTAATCACAGCTGTTTGGCAAATGCAACAGCACAAAAAAAAAAACGGAGCGGGTTATGTACACACGGGAATGCTAGCGGCGATCGTACAGACCACTGCTTCCGTTTGGGCGTAAAAATTATCACAGCAACAAAGAACAAGGAGGTTTTTTTAGGGGGAACAGGGTGCAGGGGAAAACAGGGGAACGAGTACGAGTGCAGAGCACACCGAGTGTGTAGCAATCAAACATACCTTCGTTGCTGGCATAGTCCAGCGGTAGCGGCAGGTGATTGTTGGTCTTTTTGTCGATATCATCGTGGCTTTTCGACTTCAGGAATACCACTGTGACGACGATGACTGAAAGTGATGACCGTGAGCGAGTGAATTAGTGCATAATTGGCACCCTTAGCACACCGCACTACCCCGTTGGAATACCTACTCAGCACAAGAATGACGACGACCATGACGGTAGTGCCGGCAACGATGCGCATTTGGAATGAATCATCATACACTGGGACGAGGGGAGATGGGAAGCAAGAGAGAAAATTCGATTAGTGTGGAATGGGGAGACGCTACCGTAAGGCCGTCCTTACCGGGGCTGACACTCTGGTGTGTCTGGGCGTAGACGATGTTGCTGAACGTGCCCCAACCGTTGAGCGTTTTGCAGCGCACCTGGAACCCATACTCGGTGTTCTCCAGCAGATCGCTAATGTGCACCTTCGACTCCTTCGTGCTCAGCACGGACTTGTTCATGGCGTCCACCTCCGACTTCGGGAACCAGCGCACCTCGTAATACTCGATCGGTGAATCGCTGTGCATCGGTTTGTCCCACACCAGATCGGCGTCCTTGTTGGTGATTTGGATGACTCTGTGTGTGTGGGAGAAAGAAAGAACGTTACCGTTTCGATTCCAAAGGGACACGCGCGCGCGCCTGCACTTACTTCACGTTAAACACGGTGCTCAGAATGGCCGACTCCGTGGTAAAGGTAATCTCCGCAAACTCTGTCTTGATCTCGTCGAGATCGGAAGCCGCCCGCACGTTCACGACCGGTGTCGGTTCCGTCGCATGGTAACCACCGTAGTGCCCACCACCGCCGCCCGTGTACCCGACCGTGCTGACGTTATCGAACGTGGTACCACCACCGCCCCCGGTCCCACCACCGGTTCCACTCCCCGGTGCGTCCGGGTTGACGATCGGGTACGAGACACCGTGCTGCGAGTGTATCTGCACGGTGTACGTCGTGACCGGTTCCAGGTTCGTCAGTGTCAGCTTCGTATCGTTGAACGTTTCACTCGACGGGTTAAAGACGACGTTCGACGTGCAGGCAGCGCACCGGACGCGAAACACTATCTCACTGCGGAACACCGGATCCAGCTGCTCGTCCGGTGCCCGTTGCGGTGCGTTCCACGACAGGATCGCGCTCGTCTGATCGATAAACAGTAGCGTCAGGTTGGTCGGCATACCGGGCGGTTTGTAGCACGGCATGTGCCGGCCGTCGCGCGGATGCCGATAGTGCCCGTTCAGGCACGGACAGTACGGTGATCCGCTCTTGATCGACTTCGAGTTGAGCGGACAGATCGTGCACGACTTTACCTCGGCCGACCGGAACTTGCCGACCGGGCACACGTTACACGTCTGCCGCTCGCTGTCCGGCTCGTACCCGACCTTACACCGGCAGCCACCGCTCAGGATCGTCCACTTGCCGTCACCCTTGCACAGGTACGTCGGCTGCTCGAACGCTTCCGCATTCTCCACGCACACGCCCATCTGCTGCTCGATAATGGTCACCTCCCGCCCGGTCGGTGTTTCGTTGAAGTGCGCAAAGTTCACGGTGACCGCCGGGCACGTAATGTAGTACACCTTGACCGCCAGCACCGAAATGCACGCACCCTGGTCCCGGAACGCAAAGTACACGCCCTTCTTCGTCACCGCGATACTCTTCACCTCCACGTTAATGTCGACGTCCGAGTTCTGGTTGAAGCGGCCCTCGCCGGCCGCAATGCGCCCGATCAGCTTGTAGCTTTCCGGCTGCCACGGTGGTGGTTCGCGCGTCGCCGCATCGAACTCGTAGAACAGCAGGCTGAACGTTTCCTTGCACGACAGCGCATTCCCGGGGAACAGCGAGCAGTCGCGGATCGTGAAATGGATCTCGATGTACAGCCGGTTGGCCGGTCCCCGGTCGATGAACGGTGACCAGAGCCAGTTGTTGACGTTGTTGTACGCGACATCGCACACCACGTAGCTGCGCCAGTTGATGCCCTTCACGAAGTTGGTGAACGATTCTTCGACCCACTGCAACGAGCAAGCAAGCACACCGAGTGTGCAAGTGTTAGGGTGGGGGAGATTGGAGGCTTCCAGGTGGGGGGGGCAGCGCCCCCCTTTTAAACACTTACCCCCGGAGTCTGGGCCTGTGGTCCGTATGGGTAGCGGGTCCATTCCAGCGTTGCCTCCTTCGTGGTGTCCAGTAGAACGACTGTGGAAGATACATGAGGGGGGAAGCGAGGTCAGAGAAACAGTAACACAAGAAAAAGTGAGCCACGATAGCCACGGCTGGCTCCTATTTCAATCCTTTCCGCAGACTTTCCGCCGTTTGCCAATTGTCGAAGCAACCACGGCGCCGTGTTCGCTGAGGCGTACATAAATGTACCATTGTTTTTGTGCGTGACACAGGTGTCCACCGTGATTCATCCGGTTTCGGTTTCAACCCGGGGGGGGGGCCCGGTGTTGGTCGCGAAGGCGCAAACGCGAAACGCGACTGGATTTCAATTATCATTTTGCAAAAAAAAAAAAAAAACTGCGCTATTGGGCTGTTTTTGTTTGGGTGGTTTTTTTGTTTCCCGCTGGAGTAACTGGAGAGAGTTTGGTAATCGGAGACGGATGAGCACCGTATCCGTATGCTACTTACCCTGATCGCCGTGGACGACATCGAGCCTCCGGTACAGCGCAGCATAGCACAGCAGTAGCAGGAACGACCGATATTTATCCATATTCGTGACGATGTGGGCGCCTGTGCAGTGCCAGACCGACCCCGGCCTGCCTTGGCCGCCGGGCGGAACGGAGAGGAGGGCCACGAGATCGAAGAACGCGCCTGGCCACCGGTCAGCCAGGTCCCCCCGCACCCCCCCTGCCAAACAAAGCTTTCTTTCTTTGAGCGTTTCCGGTGAGCCCCGGGGCGCAAGGACAACCGGGGCAACACTTTCTTCCCGGTACGCTACGGTCAATCTCGGGACACGGGACACTCGGCACACACACACACTGCTAGCCGAGCTGCTAGCTACTTCCAAACACACACTCGCACACTGCGCCCCCTTCTGGCGGGCGGCACTATCGCCGCATCGTTGGAGCGTTCTTGGTGGAACCGAGTTTGATTGATTGTTGATTGTTGCTTGATGCTTGGACGCCGTGGACAGAGGGGGACAATCGCGAACTGTGTTTTCGGGGCGACACTCAGAGTACTACTGCCGGTACACTGACGCTAACTGGCGATGCACGGTCGACGGTGCAGCAGCAGCGGCAGCACGGATTGGATCGACTGTCGTAGCCGTTGCAATGCTACCGGAGGTTGTCCTTGCGAGCGGCCACACCAACACCGGTGCCATGTTGTGGTGCGTGCGTGCACCGCAGTTTGGGGCAATTTGTGGGGGCACCCGCGGCGACGACAACGACGACGACTGCTGTTTGTCTTGGTTTTGTCACTAGGATCTGTATCACTTTACCAACCTAACGCGTGCGTGCACCAGCCACCGTACAGCGCGGCTCGTGCCGTTACTCATTATTCGAGGGCCTCGCGCCAAGCGTTTCCAGCCCCTCCCCCACCCCTCCCCCGGGACAGCGATTGTGGTTGATTGTGCGTCTTTCTACTGACACGTTTGATTGTGGTCGTCGTGGATGGCCTTCTCGCCCACGATTTAGCCACGCGCCCGCGACGCACGCGTTCTCCTGTCCTATGCTCCCGAGTGAAGAGAGACAGAGAGAGAGAGAGAGCGAGCGTGGGAGAGATGAAGAGTATCTAGAAGCAGGAAGAAAGCAGAGAGAGAGAGAGAAGAAAAAAAACGAGAAAACATGGGAATGAGTGAGAGCAATCAAGGGAAACAATAGTTTCAAGTCAAGACGGAAACAATTGCGAACAATACTAAACACAGCTGAAACGACTGTTTAGAGCGGTGGATTGGATCAATAATGGAGTGGAAAGAGTGTACAAGAAAAAAAAAATAAAAGAAAAAAACAAGCGGACCCGACATCGAGTCGCGCAATACCGCCGCCAATCTGTTTAAACTCACTCGCGCTCACTGCGAGCGAGCCGCCCTTTATCCCATTCGCAGGGCACCACATTGGAATTGGAAGGGCAACCGGGCAGAGCGAAGCTCCCCTGCGAAAGCAAGCGGGAAGCAAGCGCGGGATCCCTTGTAAATATATTTTCTCATACAATTTTGCTCCTTGTGCCTGTGCGTTTGTATGTATGTGTGTATGGATGTGAGAATGTGTGCTCGGTGTGCTGGAAGGATGCTGGCTGGCTGGCTGGCTGGACGGTTGATGCCGCCCGGATTCCGATGCGATTCACAATTACTTTCTCTCCGTTTCGTCTCATAAAAGTTTTCGTTTAGTTGTGGACGAGGGAGTGGAAGCAGCCGCTCAAGGATCAAACGGAATTCGTGGCGAGAGAGAGCGAGAGAGAGAGAGAGAGCGAAGCGTGAGTCGCGCGACTGATGTGTGTGTGCGTGTTTGTTTGCATATGCGAGCATGCTTATTGTGCGTCTGGTATGGTGGTGGGCGCACGCGCACCTTCGATGGGCTAGAGGGCAAGCCGCAGCCAACTGAACAGCATCGCATAGTGGAAAAAAAAAAACACCACAGAGCCCGTGATTCGAGCGAAAGAAGAACCGCGAGGTAACGTCTACTGTCTACGCCGTGTTTCTTCACGTTCGTGTGTATGGGTGTGTGTTTTGTATGCGCGACATAGCAATTCGGAGGAACCAGGACGAGGGAACAGCAAAACGGAAATAGAAAGAAAAAAAAAGAGAAGAGAGAGAAAAAAAAGAGAAAGAAAAAGAGAGAGAGAGAGAGAGAGAGAGAGAGAGAGAGAGAGAGAGAGAGAGAGAGAGAGAGAGAGAGAGAGATAGAACCAAATGTTCCCAGCGAAACAGGAAAAAGGAAAAAGCACAAAACGGGGACCGGAATGGGCCACAAAACGGCGTGCAAGGACCCACAAAGGACCGCCGAAGGAAAACGGTCCCGAGGATGGGTCGAAAAGGAGGGCCGCCAGCACTCATTGTTGGCACTGTACCCCGCCTAGGGGTCCCGCACCAGCCGAAGCATTCCCGCAAGCGCAATCCAGTCAATTCCCTGTTGAGTGGGTCGGGCGGAAAGCGAGGAAAGGAAAAGAACAGAGCGACAAGGAAGAGCGGTACGAGTGGGCAGACTCGCAGACAGACTGCCCAAGGAATGGAATGCGGGAGACAGCGCGCGCGCGCGCGCGCGCGAGAGAGAGCGAGACCTCGTTCGAGAGGAAGAAGAAAACCGCAGGACACCGCAACACCCCCGAGAGAGAGAGAGAGAGAGGGCGCCGAGTGCAGTGCCGGTGGAAAGGCAACGCGTTGTTGGTTGGCTTCTAAAAACACTGCGCGTCACGGGTGATCATCCGGGCGACCTCCTCCTCCTCCTCCTACGGCTGCTCTCAGGTGCTGCTGGACTGGAAATCGCAATCGCGGAGCATAAAAGCGTAGAGGGAACACTCCCCCCTCAACGCCTTCAACCCTATTCTTCCCTATTCTTCTCTCTCTCTCTGTGTTCTCTCTGGTGTAGAAGGGAGGTTAACAAACCGTAACCCATCGCAGTGTGAGTGTATGTGTGTGCGGTGCTCGGCGTGCATTCTGCTGCCATTTGCCACCCCCCTCACAACAGACAGCATCAGCGAGTGACGGAGAAAGTTTAGCGCTGGTACAACAGTGTCAAGCAGCAGCAGCAGCAGCACCAGAAATCAACCAACAAAAAAAAAAAAACCAACCAACCAACCAACACAACAACAACAACAGAAAACCCGAAAACGATGACCCTGGAGCGATTTATGCTCCGGTCGCATGGGTTGCGCTGCTCGCAAACGGGGGCAGATCAATAAGGAGGGCGACTGGGAAAAAGAAGACGAAAAAGAGTCTGGTCGGATCGGGCCCAGAAGGTTTTGGGCAAAAAGGGGAAGGGAAAAACGACCTGAACTAGCATTAAAGGTATGTGCGTGCCAGGCTCTCTCGCTCTCTCTCTCGCTCTCTCTCTCTCTCTCTCTTTCGCTCTCCTTATTTCAGTTTTCTTTACGATTTCTCTCATTCTATGTATGTATGGATGGGTGTGTATGTATGTTGTGTGTGGGTGTGCGCGCAGGTGAGCACAAAAGCACACCGAGAGCATGCGAACGGTGTAGCACTAGCATGGAGCACAGATCAAGACCAGTCCAGAAGGTGGTGAAGAACGGGAAGAGAAGGGAAAAAAAAGAGAGAAAGAGTGAGAGAGCGAGAGAGAGAGAGAGAGAGAAATGATGAAGGAGGAAAAAAGAAAAGAGAGACAGGAGGATGCGAGTGGAGAAGTACAGACTGGAAAAGAGATTTGTTGAACCAAAAAAAAAAAGAAAAAGAAAAAAAAAAACGAAAAAGGGATTTCGCTGAAGGTGTGCGTGTTTTTTTTGGAGAATCGTGGGGGGGGGGGAACCGCGAGCTTTTACTAGCTGGAGCTGCTTCCCAATCAACCTGTGGTGGATAGGGAGCTGCTGCTGCTGCTGCGGGGCGGGGGGTGGGTGAGGGCGCGCAAGAATCTCGCGCATCTCGCCGCCAATCGCCGTATCGTGTGGCCGCAGAACGTCAAACAACGTTTTGGGAGGACGCTTTTTTTTTCTTTTCTGGGAGTGACCATGAGACAAAACCGCCCGTCTCGGCCGTCCGGGAGCCAGCCTGGATCCAGGAGCGATCGGATATCGCTGGCTCGAAATGCGTCCCCCGGCCCGGGTTTTTTGCTCTGCTCCCGATTGTGGATCCCCATCGTGTTTTGGAAGGCCACGGGACCGACACAACAACCCAAAAAAGGGAGGCAGAAGAAAAAAAAACCTCCCCCCCCCCCCCCGGCCCAGCGCCGTTGTTACTTGATCCACTCCGCACCAGTTCCGGCAATCCTTCAGAGCTTTCTGATGCGAGACGGGATCGTCCACTGGGGGGGGTGGACAGCAGGTTACGGAGGTCGACGCAGCTCCACTCTCTCTCTCTCTGTTTCTCTCTCTCTCTCTGTTTCTCTCTCTCGCTTGCTCTCTTTACTAGTGCGCTGGCCTCCATTTAATGCTGCTGCTGCTTCTTGTATTGATGGATGGACGGATTGGTAGTGCTGCTGGTGCTGGTGCTGCGCGAAGACGCGCGCGGGGCCACGCCACACCATCCAAATATGGACGGGAAACCCCCGGGGGGGGGGGGGGGGATGCAACGCCCGGGGCTGCATTCACACCATTCGCGCCGCCTCGTTCCTCGTTGGTCATTTCGGTTTCGGTCAATGGCACACACTCACCCCCAGCGGTAACACCACACACACTCACGGAACACGGCACGGACAATAACGCACCTTAACGCCTTCTACGCCACTGTCACACTCCTTGCGCTGCCTGTCGATCCTTGGAGTCCAGTTATATTACACTGTTTTTCCTTTTTACGTTTTTTCTTTTTTACATTCGCATAATAACACGAAGCACTACACCATGGGCCGCATCCTCACAGGCCAGGATCGCCATCTTATTCTTCGGCTGCGGTGGTTCGGTGGTTCGAGGGTTCCCTGCACGACGAGACAGCGGCGGTTCTGCGGCCGGATGGGGCCCTACACCACATGTGGGGCATTTATTGCGTCCCCACTGATTTGTTGCCACACCAGCACCAGTAGTGTGGCACTCGGAACACGGTTGTGTGTTACTAGCTTTTGCCGAGCTATTCGTCCGTGCGCCCCAAACTAACGTACGCTGTACCCCGTGTGCTACGCTGCTGCTGCTGCTGCTGCTGGTGCTGCTGGGTTGCAGGAGGCCACTTTTGTTTCTGCTTCTTGCTTTTGTTGCTGCTTCTGCTGCTGTACCACCGTAGGCGCAGCATAAACGCATACATATGTGTGCGCCCATCTTCGCAATGTTGGTGTCGTCGTCGTCGTCGTCGTCGTCGTCGTCGTCATCATCATCTCGCTTCCAGTGCTCGCTGCGGCGCCACCACCTTTCCCCCACCCCTTCCACCTCCATCAACATGTTGCACAATGGTATTCGTGGAAGCGAATGCGACTCACACAACATTACGAGGGAGAGGGGGCGGGGGAACTTGAAACAAAATGCTGATTCCTGTTCTGTGTTTATGAATGGCGGTCGAAAGGGTTAGATTCGTCCTTTTTTTGCCCCCCCCCCCCCCCCCATAACTTTACGCTTTAAATTACCCGATAAATCGGTAGTAGACGTGTAGGAAGGGGCGAGCGATCAAGATGATAACGTACAGCCGAGGTGCACTCCCGTTGCTCTGTTCGCCGGGTTCGCACCAGCACCTTTTGGGAGAAGCCTACCGTTCCGGTGGGAACGGTTTGAATAACTGTGTTTTCAAACGTTTCAGCAAAACGGTCGCGGAAAGGAAGAAGAGGACTTGGAACTGGCACAGCAAAAAAAGGCTAACAATGGTGTGTCAAGGAAGACCCGTCCGTCATCTCGTCGCTATTAACGTCGGTAGAGGTTCCGTTTTATTTGACTCCAAATTACCTCTTCATGGCTACGTCAGTCGCACAGCTCGCAGTGCGCAGTGCGTGTTGCGCCATCCAACAGGACACGTTTAAACGTGGTTCTTTTTTTTTTTGAAAAATTGGCCGTTGGCATGAGATGAGACGAGCGGGTTGGATTTGTTGCTGGATGCTGCTGGCGCCACTCAAACCGACGGCACCGGTTAATGCGCCCAACCCGGTTTACGGTTTAGAGTTTTACGATATCGAAACGAACGGCCCGTTCCACTACCCAGCGGTCACCAATGGCGAGATGCTGGGGCCCGATGATGATGGACCGCGCACCGTCTTTCACGACCCCCAGTGTTCGTGTGCAGCACTCGGCTGCTTGTGCTGTACCGGGGTGCGGATGGAACGGTTTAATTTCAGCCAAAAAGGTATGTCGGCCCGCCCTATTATGCTCTACGGTGCAATCCCGATAAATGGTTTTTAATTTTCGCTCTCCAACGTCAACAGTTTGTTCGGCCATTAGCTACGAGCCGTACGATTTCGCCATCAATCTGGAGGTGTCAATGAATGACACGGCGGTGTACACGGGCACGCTCTCGGCGAAGAATCCGCCGGCACTCTGCCTACCGGTACCGGTACCGTACGTTCCCGTGATGGCCACTCTGTGTTTGCGGCTGTTCGATATCTACACGCCCGGGCGCAACGTGCACCTGTGTTTCGATCTGGAGGCCCGGATTTGGTCACAGCCCATCCTGGTGCTGCACTTCGAGTGTATGCGGATGGGGGCGGACGGGCTGCTGTTGCTCAAGCCAACCGACGGCGATGGCTTCCACCCGGCTCCGGCGGAAACCCGGATGCCCACGGAGGGGACGGTTGATTGAGAGCAGAGCTGCCGTGCTGCAACGAACGTTAGGGGGGGGGGGGGGGGGAGGAAAAAGAAATGTACGTTCCAGGGTGGTTACCTAACGAGTTTACAATATATGGTATATTCTTCCTGATAGCATCTACTTTTTGGAAGCTTCCTTGCTTCCGTACGTCATCCCCACGCCCACGATTAGCGCGATCACCGTGAACCCTTGCGCCAAGATACGGGCGCGCATCATGTACTGGGACATTTGGGACCGGCCCTTGCGGAAGTTCCAGAGCCCCAGCCCGAGCGCCGTCAGTGTCGCTGCGCAACCGATCGGCACCAGCGGGTTCTCCTTCACCTTACGAGCCATCTTTTCCTTCGTTGTTTCGGCGTGCATGCCGGAGAAATCGCTCCGCATCTGAATCCAATCGAGCTCTCCCTGTGACGGCAGATCCGCCGGGGCGGCCGCGTTCGAAACCTTTGCCATGATCGCCGATCGCCAAACGCTGTCCCGGGATCTCTGCAGGGTCGTGCGTGGAAAGGAGCGAGTGTTTTTTTTTTTTTTGGCTTATTTGATAATCACAGCCAAACCGGGTGCTTTTCCCAAGCACTACCTCCAAATACGTACCCGCGGATACTGCGACGCACTGGGAATTGGGAATGCGGAAAATGGAATTTCACCGGATTGCGTTACTGCCTGCGCCTTGGTTGCCAAAGAAAAATATTATGCTAACCCGTTTAGACCGACCCGGGTTCCAAAAGTTGAAGGTGCGGGAAAACTGGCTGCTCGCCTGCTAACGGCTCGGAAAAAAGGCGAAACATTTTCCCGACCCTCGGCTGAAACCCCTCGGCGAGTGCGGGGCGTTTTAAATTTTTTACCACGGGCGAATTGGTTTTGAAAAGTTCAAATTTAAATTGCACATAAAGCATGCACGACCTGTAAATTACATTGCTTCCGGGCAAAAAAAAAAAAGGACACTATTTGCTATGCATCTCAACAGGAAAGGGGAAAACTGCGTACGAACGAACCGCTGCTCTGTATGATTCATTCCATTCCATTTATTGCACCAAGGAGTCGCGCTTTACAAATTGATTTAATAATTTACTACTACGGTAACAATCTGTTTCGAGCCATTCGCTGTTGCCGGGTGGTCGCGACACTCCTTGTATCTTCAACAATAACATCAATAACAGTTCACGAAACAATTCTTATCATTTGTATAAATTTACCGATAGGGATACCAGTCGGACCAGTCTGGTGGTTCATTCCTGGTATTAGCTACAAGATTTTGACCCTCCCCCCCCCCCCCCTCTTTCGGAATCTACACATCTAGCCCGTTGGCATTTATATACCCTGCCCGAACGAAACATTGCACGCTTGTATTGTGTTGCTGCTGAACTCCAACATACCCATTCCTTGTCGGCGCGGTTCCTGATATAACTCTCACCAAATTGGTTAACATCCATTACTTAACATTTCTGGTGGTTCATGTGCGTTCACACACACACACAGATAATCTTATTGTCTGTCGTGTTGCGAAAATTAAATAAACGATTAATGGTTCATAAAAAAAACAAAAACCGAAAATCACACTGCATTCAATTACAAAACAGGTGTTGATTTTTCTTTTATAAATAACAATAACAACCATTAAGTGATTAAAATTACAATACTAGAGAAGCTTGAACATAAAATTAACACATTTTCGAACGCGGTGCCTTTACCTTTTCTCCTTTCTGTACACGCAGTATATAGGCAAATACATAAATAATTAGCAGCGATGAAAGATAACATCAGTATCATCAATACACAGCGCAAATATGCCCGCCGCTCCAATTTGATTGTTTCTATATTCCTTTCCTACCTACTTGAGATGAATTAAACATATTTGGTAAGACTCAACCATCACATCTCTTGTGTAATCATTCAGGGGGTTTGGGGTCCCAAAACACTACTGAGTAGAAACAGTCTGAGAAATGTGATTAAAACGTCTCATTAAAACGAATTCATGAACAAACAAACAAACAAACAAAAGATAGAGCAAATGGAAGTTCTCGTGGTAGCCACATTTGGAAACAGGAGAGCGAAGAGGTCTTTTCCAAACTCTATTCCGCGCTGCATGTGTTCCGCTTCTTTCAACAATCTACCCATGCGGTCATGGTCTATAGCAGCTATTCAATTCATGGTGTATAAAAATAACATTAGGGAAGCGTAATTGATTACTGTTGGAAACGAAAAGTAAGGTTCGCTTCGCTAGAGACGAAATCACAATTTTGATTAGCAGCTATAATTGGCATCATACGATCGAAGCCATTCGCGGGTAGGCTCGCTTAATTAATTAACCCTTTTCAGCGTTTCAAACCAATGGGGTCCATTCTTTGATTTGACTGCGCGCGTCATGACAGGTAGCGGATGGATAAAAACACATCTCTCGTCGTCAGTGGCGAAGTTTCCGCTCGTTGGCCACTCTTCCCTTGCGGTGATGGCGCCGAGGGCGTCCGGGGCGACCGGGGCGACCGGGGCGCCCGGGGCGCCGCTGTTGGCGCTGTTTCCGGCCCGTAGAGTAACGCTTAGCATCAATAGCAAGTGAAGCCATTCTGCTCCCTGCCCTATCGACAGTAGCGCGTGCATCGGTTGATGCCGTTGCGGCACGGTCCAGTTCCAGCATAGCCTGCTGGATCGCATGCTCGAGCTGTGGGTTCAGTTTACGGCTCCTGTTGAGTAAAAACCAAAAAGAAAAACCCCCACACATATTTCAGTATTAACATTTCGAGCATTACAATCGCAAGGAAGACGTTGACTGTTGAGTCGTGCATGAGATGAAAGGTCCGCACGTCCTATACGAAGGGGGGGCGCACGCTCATCGAACGGCCCGACCCGACCAAACCATCTCGGAATGTCAACCATAAGTTGCTCACTTTCTCGCATCCTTCTGCGCCCGGTGATGTGCGTCGAGGCCTTCGGAGAGACTTTTCAACGTGGCCACCGCCACCTTTTCGGCGCTAATGCGCCGAATGCCAAACCATCGCACCCACACACAATCGTCCGTTGGCCAGCGCTCGCGCTCTTCCTGCAGACCGGCGGCGGCGGACGGTCCCGGCCACACTTTGCCCGGCCAGGCCGGATATCCTCGTACCGCGCCCCACACCAAATCGCCAACGCCAAACCGGCAGGTCGCTGCCGGTGGTGACTCGGTCTCGGTCGGGCCGCAAACGCCGGCGGTATCCGGTGGGCGAATCGGCGGAATCGTACCGCGCTGCGACGAACATCCTGGACCTGGACTCATAGCATCTGAATTTCGCCCCACCCAAAAAGGTAACAGATACTTGGTATCAGTTGTTGTAAAATCGCATTGCTGTGGGTGAGTGTTAAACTATGCCATAGAACTTATGCCAGCGGCTAGGAAAAGGGTTAAACGGTTTAGTCCAGACCGTGAAATATTAGCAAGTGATAATTAGCAAGTGAGCCCCGCCCAACACACAAAAAGGCCGCATATCGTACCGAGTGCATTTGAAAGAAACTGATCTTTCCCTGATTAGGAAAACAAAACAAAACAAAACAAAACAAAAAAACAACAACAGTTGCAATCACAGCGATGTTTGGTTAGCAGAAAGAGAAGTGAAGTTGGATTAGGATCAAATCTCTACCCAAAACGAAGGTTACGAAGAAGGTTCATTAGCGGTAGAAGGTTAGATGAAATACTAGCTGAGTGTCGCTGATAGTCGGATCAAACTTTACTGCACCGTTACTACTGGGCGTCTAGCTAAAAAGGGAGGGGGCGGAGGGGGTGGTTTTGCTTACCGTTCGAGTGCTGTTTCGCTCGTCCCTCCAAAGCATCGACCACCATGGGAACGCTGCGTGGCACCTCCTTTAAGGGCGATACACCGATACCAATCGGTAGCGGATACGCTCGCTGGCCATCGCCACCGAATGCCAGCCCGTTCCGGTTCGTTTCGTTCCCATTGTCGTCCAGCATTGCGCAGCGGTTGTCGTTGCTCGTCAGCGACACGGTACGGTGGTCTGGTCCCGTTCTCTTCGCCGGTTGTTTATCACGTGCCGTGCGTGCTGCCGGTTCGACCGATTCCACGCTAGCAGTACATTTGTTGATTGTAGACTGTAGAACAGAGCAAAAGGGGGGAAAGGGGAACGGTTGTTAACTGTAGAAGGTGTAGTGGTAGGCAGGAAAGTAGGTAGACACTCACCGTACTACCATCGATGCCGGCTGCACAACCACCTTCCTTGAGGTAGTAAATGCTGGCCGTGCTATCGGCCACCTTTACCTCCGCCGGGGACCCACCGAACTTACTGAAACTCTCCGAGCTAATCGCGTGGCAGCGTGCCGTAGTGTCGCAGTGCACAAGCACTGGCTCGGCGAACGGTGTGCCCGCATCTAGTAGCGCCGTGTCCGCGGTAGCCGCACGTACACCGTCCACCTTACGCGCACCGCTAGCCGCCAGCGCTATCGGTGGTTGTAGCTGCAGTGGAGTGCAGTGCGGTGCTAGTTGGGTAATCGATTTCGCACCAACGACATTCGACGAAGTGGCCGCGTTACTTCCAACGTAAGCACCACCACCACCACTACCACCAGGCGCACTGTCACCACTTCTGATGCCATTAAAAGAGGTAGCAAAAACCGACGGCTGCAGTACGGTACCCGGCGAAACGTGTCTACCGTTGCCGTTCGCACCGCTACCGGCGATCAGCGTGAACGGCTGGTGGGTTATAGTGGGCAGAAAACTCGCGGTCGGTTTGCTGTGTCCCGTGGGCATGCTTTGCGTGCGTAGTACGAGGCCGGCCGGTGCCGTTAGCACCGGTGTCGTGCCACCGGTACACTGTGACACAGATTGTACCTGCAGTAGCGTCGCGGTAGTGTTGGTCGCATCGGCAGCCACTATCATGCCGGTGGTCGGTAGCAGGATGGTTTGGCTGTGCCCGAGCAAATTGTATGCAGCCGGTTGCCCTTGGTTGTGATGGTGCAGTTGCGTGTGCGTGTTCGCCGCCGCCGCCGCCGCCGCCGCCGCCATTACGATCTGTGTAGAAGAGCCGAGGGTACCGAGTGTGTTCGGTTTAGAGGCGGGCACGACAGTGATACCGGCTAGGCTGGGCGTGAGCTGAATGTTCTGCAAGCTGGCATACGGATTGACCTGCACAAACGGTCCTTGCAGCTGCATTGCTGGTGCTGGTGATGGTTGCGGATGGTGATGATGGTGATGGTGATGGTGTACCGGTTGCTGTAGCTCGACCGAGGGACTCGAGAGCAGTATGTTACCAGCACTGTTGTTTGAGTAGGTGGATACAATCGTTGGATTGACCTTTGCCCTTTTGATCGTTTGCAGCTTATTCGCTCGAATCGAGGCACTGTCTTGCGCACGGTCACGTGGTGCCGTCACGCTTGGGTTGCTATTGTGCACTTCCAACTGACCGGCGGCAGCGGGTTTGCAGAGGAGCGAGGTAAAGCACGATAATGCGGCACTATCGTTCGTGCTAAAGAGGGGCGTACTGGTGAAGCACGTTGAACCGTTGTTGGATGTATCCGCCGGCATGTTTACCATCGGGGAAGCGGTTGGCGGCCCCGGTGGTGACGCCAACGCAAAGCCAAGCTCGTTGGTCACCAGTGGCGCCTTCACACCCGGTTGGCGGCTGCTTGCTACGACGGTATTTGCCGTTTCGCTCGACAGTACCCCGTTGATGGTTGCTAACATTTGCGCCGGGGGCGCGGTATTGTTTACGATAATATTCGTACCATTGAGCAGCACGGGCGTTACCGTTCCGTCGCTGCCAACAACGTGATTCCGATTGATATCGTAGCCCGCCAGTTGCGCTGGCGGTTTTGCCGCCCCAATGTAGCACTGATCTGGCGATGGGCGTACCGGGTAACCCGTGAGTTGAAAGTGGTTCGCCTCAGCACTCGCTGGCGCGTTCTGATCGATGACAACGATGTGGCCGGTGCCGGTGGAAGCCATCGAACCTCCCGCCAGAGTCTGTACGTTGGCGGGATACGAAGTGGGCTCCATTTTGCCTGCCATGGTTCCAGCGGGCAGCATTTGCTGGCAGGACGCCAGCGACGTGTTTACCAGCTTCACAAACGGCCCAGCACCACCACTGGCTGGCTCGCTGTTCCGTGCCGGGTTCAATTTGGTTTGCTTTGCCGGCGAGCACGGATCGGGCACGGCGGAACGCGCCTCGCTACGGACAGCGAGGGACGCTTTCGGCTCAACATTTGCCGCGGGGGTGTTATTGGTTTTTTGGTTGCACTTTCGCCTCACTCCACCGACTAACTGGACTTCGGTGGCGATTGGCGCTGACCCAGACGACGAAGGCGCCCGGTTTTTGCTCGCCACCGGTGGGCGTTCCTTTTGCAACGTGTCCACCACCGTGTGCACCATCGGCACTATCCGGTTCACCGTTTTACTGCGGCAAAGTGGGGCGGCTTTATTCGCGGCCGTTTCGCTGACGGTTGCCGCTTGACGGTTGCTGGCCACACCACCGGGCACCGGTCCCGGTGACCGGCGGTCGGGCGAGTGGAGAATGGATATTGAACTGTGCAACATGGCCGTCTGCTGGTTCAGGTAGCCCGTTGGATCATCCTTGAACGTGACTTTCTTCTCCCCGGGTGAGCTCTTCGTCGCGGCGGCACTGCCACCATCCACCGCTCCCTTTGCCGGGTAGTCTGTGGTTTGAATTTGATTTTCACCGATCGATATACTGAGTGGTTTGGTTTGGGCCGCCTGAGACTGTGCTTGTGTGTTGAACACGAAGGTGGTGGAAAGAGGACCGGCAAGTTTCGTCGCTAGCGGCAGCTTCGTGGCCTGGGTGGTCACTGGGGCCGCCACAGCAGCAGCAGCAGGATTGGATAGCGATACCGGAGATACACTTTTGCGCCAGGATGGTATTTTTTTCAACGCTCCCGAGCGGGCTTTACGATTTGTGGTGGTCAGTTCGTGCTGCGCTCCTGCACTCGAGAAAGGATTCTTACGATCCAAGCCAACGGATGCTGCAAAATTAAAACCAAAAAACAGTCAGACGTGTGCACACTTTGCGAAGGTAAACACAGTAACATTTACCTGTATGGGCCGTTTCAGAGCGAACCGTCGACGAAGCAAACGAATGTGAACAGAGTGTTTTCCCATTTTTCGATGTTTCCAACATTAAGTTCGGTACCTGAATGTTTCGAACGGGGAGAAATTCGAACAGGAAAAATATGCAATTGGAAAACATATCTACAGGGTGTAACCCATAAGCAAGAAATATGAGAATGTTTCCATTGCTCTGTTTTGGATTTTGTCGCGAGTGTGCTTCGCACGCAAGAAAAAATCTCGTAGCAATAACAGCGGTTCTCAGAAGTAATCTTTGGCATTGTTTACAGGGTTAAACGTTCTATTCAGGGCTGTGTTCTGAAGGGCCAAGACCTAGAAAACACGCGTAGCAGGTCGGCAACGTTGGTTTCCCTAAACCAACGTTCTCAAAGTCGGTGCCCATCCAGTACCGTAAAAACTACTGGGCCGATCGTTTTGAAAGTTTTTACACATAATCTTTACACTCTTTGCCAGGTAGTCCCGTCGAGATTTTGTGAAAATTGTTGATACTTTTTTTTTACAACAGATTTGTGAAGTTCGTTTTTTATGGCAGAATCGCAAAAAGCATCACTTTTGCAACTTCAAAAATCAGGCCACAAATCGTAAAATAGGAAATTCAACAAAAACTCTCCGGGGCTACCTAGAGAAACTTATCAGCTTTCTAACGAGTATCGATTTGTACTTTTTCTGGCGACCCATCACGCAGCAACGATGGTTTTTGTTTTTATGGTACACCCTGTAATCCCCCCTTACCTGACAATCGAACTGAAAGAACACATCGGGATGAAACGGACACGGTAGACCGCACTTACAGGTGCCAGCGGAAAGCAGATACTCCCGTACTTGCTTCAAATTGTGCAGCATCTTCTCCGAGGGACTACAAGAAGGAAAACCCCAGAAAAATATAAAATCGTCAATCCCCCCTTTCGGACTCTCCCATGCCCCTCCCGGGTGAATTACCTTATATAAACGACTACTTGATTGCGCACCACTCGCCGCCAACCTGGAGCGACATTGTACTGTGCCTCGGGTTGGCCCGCAATCGTCTCCGATGCCGCTGTAGACCGCGGGCCTGCCGGCACACTGTCCTTCGCCTCACGGGAACATTTCGCAAATGCTATCGTCCGTACGGCGGCGGCGGTGGCGGCGGCGGCGACGGCGGCGGCGGGGCTTTGCGATTGCGAGCGCGCCGGAATGCTAACCTGCAGGGCACCACTGCCAGCAAAGCTGACAATCGCATTCAAGCCACCCGCTGGCGGGCCCGCTGGCTTTGGTTTGGCGGGTGCATCCACCGAGCGTGCCCCGAGCTGGCCACTGCTGTCGGTATTATCCGCCATCACGACCTTCCGCACGGTGCCAACGGTGCAAACGGGCACGGGAACCGCGCAGATCGGTGCCGTCGACTGGTGCATCCGTGGTAGCACCGTCGCTAGCTTACGCACCACGCTTGGTGTGGCGTTCGGTGGCAGAACATTCGTCGGTTTCCTTCTGCTGGCCGGCAGAATCATCGGGGAGGAGGGTTTTGCGCGCGGTTGTATCGGGTGGTGGCCTTCGCTAAACTTCCGCTTCTTGCTGTCATACCGAGCCGCTGCCATCGCCTAGCCTAGAAACGCCTTTGCGGAGTTAGGCAAGAGAGTGACACATTTTGATGAATTAGCAAAAACAAAAAAAAAACACACGAACGCAAACGCCGCTTCTTCTCGCTTCTGATGTTAAAACGAATCCAGCTGCAGCTCGTGCAGTGGGGCCGAGCGGTTACAAAGGGCTGTTAACGCAAACGAAACGTAAACTATCACCCCTTTTTGAAACACCACCACCCAGCCCAGGGGGGGTGGTGGCTGAGTCACAGGTGCATTGTGGTGCTCTAGCTCCCCCTTTCCAACGCCTTTACGCACTGGTCATGTTGTTCCCCCTCAAGGCCTTTTACATTACGCGACGTACGACGCAAGACTGGTGCCCGGACCAGTCCGGGTGAGTAGAGGGCCAGGGCGGGGGCGTAATTTTCATGCATTCACGTCACAAAAAAAAAACACCTCTTTCACCACACACTACACTCTCTCACACACAGGGGGTACACAGTTTTGCACGACGAGAGTGCACGAGCTCGGGAAGCTAGACGTGTGCCAGCCTGCCAGCCAGCCAGTTTAGACGGTTGTACATACCCTGCCCTACATGATATAATCCGGACGAACGGGAAACGGTTTGACACACATTCCACGGTGGCCCCCCCTACACACAAATCATAGCGTTTTTTTTTTGTTTTTTATTTGGTTGGAAGCTCCACCGACACCGCAGATTCCACAGCACAGCGCTTGTTTGCTTTCGTGCTGCGCACCTGCTCTCGTGGTGGCGCTCTGTGTATCACTGCATGCGCTCCGCGTTAGCTATAATATATGCTCTCCTTCTGACTGACGGGCGCACGAATCCGGGAGCGGGCTCGCGAGAGAGAGAGAGCGCATGATTTGTTCTCGCGAAACTCGCGCGCGCTCGCACACCCCCAAAACACGCCGCGAGTGTCACACCGAGGTAGCCCCCCCCCCCTCCCCCCGTCCCGAGGACCCTGCGTTTGGTGGCGAGCATCGGTGCATACAGCATAGCCACGTTTCCTTTGTTTGCGACGCCGCCGCGACGAAGGAACCAGCTGTGGCGCTGCATCAAAGCAAGGATACGGTGTTTTAATCGGTTCGCTATCGGGATTTTCGGGCACGCAACACGCAGCAGACTGAGAGGACGCAATAATGCTATTCATTTGTTCTGTTCGACTTGGTATTGGGTTCTTTTTGTTTTTTGTAATCTCCTTCCGCGGTGCTGATTTTGCTTTTTATTGTCCAGTTATTTAATTTTAATTTAATTTTAATATTTTCCCCCCCACAGTTCAATTCAAATTCAATCATTTATATTTTCTTAACGGGTGGACCAATTTCTATCATCAGAGTGTTTTGTTTTAAAGAGAAACTTATACAAATCAATTAAAAAATATGTTTCGGATTCACCCCCCACTCCTACCCTTTTTTACGAGCTTCAAACCGCTTCTAAACTCCAACGCACGTGTCACGGACGACTTTCAGTGACATTTCCTCCCATAGTTTTGAGATTGTTGCTTCAAAGTGAATAAAATTAGACAATTGTTTGTTCGTTTAGGTTCAATAAATATATAAACAAATGATAAAGGGTTAAGAGCTGGTGAACTGGGAGGCGATTCATTCTTTACTAAAAAATCAAGTTATATTGTTCGTGCACGAGGTTTGAACCCAAATTGCTCCTCCAAGAGCGCACCATCATGCTGGAACACATAATTTTCGTTCCTTAATGTTTCTGAACCACAATCTATCGTTTTTGGACATCACACCTTTGCTCTAGAACGAAAAAAGGCTTTTCATCAGAGAACACACAGTCGTGCCCAGCGTGCCGCGATACAAGAAAAGTTGCTGTTTCATTTGTTTTTTTTTTGTTGGTTAGCTTCCGAAATTCCGTGAGCTTTCTATTTTTCATAAACATTACATTCTAGCTCCTAATTAAAAAAAATGTATACGTAGTTGATATCAAAACTTTCAAATTTGTAACCATTCTTCGTATCGAACGTTGAGGATAACGTGCGGATACGTTCCCGAACGGTCTTGGTCACTTTTTCAGTACTAGCCGACCGCTTTCACCGCGATCTTTTTTTGTAATTTAAAGAGGAAGTCGTAAGCTATCTTCTAATGGTTTGATATACGAAATCGCGCTTGATTCCAAGATGCTTCAAGGTTTTGAAAATAGGGCTGAGACGCTTCCTTGCTCAACATCGTTTTTTATAACACAGACACGTAATTGTGTCATGGTTATTAAAATTAGACCCCCTACATGAAATAGACCAATTCAACTGTTAAAATCTTAAGTAAACACTACAATTTGAGAGAACAATATTGATACTTGGGCTAGGTGCAGTGAACATACCAAAAATCGTCCAGCAAGCAAAGTGTATGAGAATATATTGGACACGGTGTAAATATTGCTTTGACCAGTTCTTTTCCGCCTTTTTTCTCTCTCTCTTTCTCTTTTTTTTCTTCAATTATTTCCTAACAACATCACACACTGTGCTGCTGCCAACCAGACTCCTACTCCATACCGTTTACACATTAGTTAACGTATTTTTTTTTTCTTTAAATGAATGACATCCAAGATTCGCCCGGTGGTCCCGGAGCTCACCAACGAAAGGTGGGTGCCAACGAGAGGCACGATTGGAGTTCGGGAATCCCGGCGAATATGTGATGGCCCTGTATGTGGCGGCACTTATCACTTGCCCGCGCCTTACCGGGCACATTGACCAGCAGGGCGTGCCAGCCGGCACCCCGGGCCCCCTGGTAATCTTCCACGCACAGATTGCCGATGTGCAGTGCTTCGTGCGGGTGAATGACGCCTTCCGCCAGACCGTTCGCCCTTCGCAGAGCGGCGTGGAAAATGGTGGGATCAGGCTTTTCCCTTCCGATTCCATAGCTGGTAAGCACAAAATCGACGCCGCCGCCGCCGCCGCCACCGTCACCCGGTTTGAGCAGCTCATGCCGACGCAAGATCGTCGGCAACCGGGGATCGAAATTCGACACGATACCGAGGAGCAGTGGCTGGTTGGATGGTTCGGTGGTCTGCCGAAGCTGCTGCAGAAAATCATCCACCCCGGGACGTTTCTTCCAGCACACACCAGCGGCATCGCGCGTGTAGTCTTCGATCAGCTGGTCGGCGATCCTGAGCAGCAAACCGGATGGAAGTTCGTTCGCACTTCGTTTGGCCGCATCCAGTATGACACGCTCGACCAGGGTGCGCCACCACCAGCGCCAATTTTCCACGTTCGGTACACGTTCATCGAGGTGTGCGGGAGGGGAGCTGCACCCGAAATTGGGATGTTGTGTTTTCAACACTCGGAAGCAGCGCCCAAACGAGTGGGCAATCGCTTGCTCGTCTATCGTGAGGCCTAGATTCGGTTTCAGCACACCGTTTATCACCTGTGCATAGTAGCATTCGGGTGGTGTTGCATACTCCAGCAAGGTATCGGTTACGTCGAAGGTGATTAAGCGAAAGCGGGACAGATTTTTCCGCACTACAAAAAGAAAAACATCCATTTTTTTTCAAAAAAAAACTTCCCATCCAGCACCAAACGGGAACTGCTACTTACAGTGGTTCATCGTCGATGGAGACGCAAGCGAATGCTAGCGAATTGCTCAATTATGTAATTGGCGGCGCGGTGCTTTGCAAAAGAGGGTAGCTTTAGTTTTCCGCGGGCGTTACTGGCATACTGCTTCCGAATAACAAATCCACCACACACCAGTGTAATTACACTCGCACGGTTCTCATTCAAAACACTTCGACGAGGCGGCACCGCTCAAGCTAAAGCTCCAAAATGTCAATAAACACTTGTCCGGACGGGAGACGTCAGCTATCAGCTGTTTGAATCTGTATTCTCCACCCACCCTCTCTGGTCGCGGTCGGCAACGTTCGGAATAAAACGACCAACGAGCCGCGCTTGCTATTTGCTTTGGGATCTGCGCTTTATTGTTTCTACATTACCTGATATTCGCCTTATAAAGCTTGGAACACTTAATATTTGGCCGCACTCTTCTACTCACTGTAGCGCTCCTGGTGGTCGCTTTGCTACACTTGCGTTGGTGTCTTTTGAAAGGTCCAAGTGTTTTCTTTTAGTGAGGAAAAATGCGTCAAAATCGAACCACACCTTCAATAGTTATTGCGCAATAAAACACGAAATGAAATTTCCCGTAAATTACACATTTGGCAAGCGATCTCTGCAGTTGTCGTTTGAAAACGTAGGGGGTGGTTTTATGGCGGGAGGATTCATGAACGGCCGTTTGTACAAAAAGAGAATGCCTGGAAAAGATCGGTTTTATCTTTTATTAAGTCTCATAAAGGTCCAGTTAAATTTTGGTCCGCACTTAGCAAGCTGCCATTCCCAGTACAGAGAGCATATAAATTGGTTTCGAAACAACATTGCATTGATTTCATGCCAAAAATCCTTCAAACCACCAATTATAAGAGGGCTATTATCAACTAGTGGCTACAGAAACATTGTAAAATGATTAAAAATCCATTTGTAATGTGCAAATGGTGTGAAAAAATGGCCTGATTGAGTCTTCTTCCACCGACTGTGCAGAAAATGATGTGTAGCATAAAACCCAAAAGTGCATAAATTCATCCGCAACGACGGCACAACAAATTTAATCGCTATTTTGAGCTGGATAGCTAGATAAAATATCTACAAAAAAGGACACTTTTACCATGTGGTCTAGCTTATTTCTAGCCTGAGAGGTGACCTGTTTTATGCGGCACAAATATGAACTGTTCCATGCTTTATCGCAACTCACCGGTCCCGCGTGTTGCCGTGTTCGTTTCCGTTCAATGGGGCCACTGGTAGAGCATGGCGCTCGCTACCTTTTCCGCTACCTCCTGGCTCACCAGCGCTGCACCGACCGTCAAGGCAAAATCAAACGATGTCGCTGGGCCCATACTGGTGATGAGGTTGCCATCGCGTACCACCCGCCCGTTTGGCGATTGGTCCGGTTCCTGCCATGCGTATCCCGCACCGGTAAGCGTATCCTTGAAGGCCGGATAGGACGTGAGGCGGCGGCCCCCGAACAGTGAACCGTGAGCGGCAAACACGGTCGGTGCGGCACAGATGGCGGCCACGATTTTCGTTTCGCTTTTTTCATAGTGACGCAGCAGCTCGCCGACTGCCGGTGCCTGGGCCATCAGGCGGGATCCTTCGAGGCCCCCGGGAAGGATGATGGCATCGGGAAGGGTCGCTTCGTCGCGGATCTGCTCTCGCACGTATTTGGCCAGCGTTACGTCCGCTTGCACGTTAACGTTGCGGGAACAGCGGGCCACCAGATCGGCGTTGCTTGGGTCCGTGGCCCCGTCGCCGCCCTGTACCAGGGCGACTGTCACATCAATCTGTACGAAGGGTAGAAAGTGGGGGAGTTAAAATCTTTTTTTTTTTTTTTTGGGGCTTTGGCTTGGGCTGCGCTGCTCACATCGCAACGGCGCAGCACGTCGACGGCCACGACCAGCTCCATCTCCTCGGAGCCTGCGGCCAGCAGTGCCAGGGCACGCTTTTTCAAATTATTTCCCACCGAGGAAGCCATTGATTTGTTACTGAAATGGAGAAAAACACCGGTTTAGCAAACGATGCGGCACTTTAATTTAACTGAAATTGGAAAAAAAAAAGTTCATTCTATTGCTTTTGCGATCAGCTTTCCGCTCCGTACCCGTACGTGCGGCTATTCTGTTTGACCTTTCTCCCTTTAACTCTGTGCGTTGCAGCCGCACCACCAAGGCGATGTCAAAGCGCCTGTGTAGTGTGTAAGCACACTATGCTAAGGGTTATTTAAAAACTGGCCACATCAGGACTCACCCAGCAACGTGGTCGAACATGCAGCTCGCGGTGTCCTCGCACGCACTCACACTAATAGCATAATCTGATCTGGTGTTCGTTACAAGCAACGCATCGCTCGGGCGTACGCACAAGGTTTTCTATTTCTATTTCTATCTATTGCGCGCGCAGCGCTCTCTGTTTAGCAACCGGGCGAGGGTACACTCGCACCCAGCACAAGCTCTACCGACGTCACCATCCCTAGGCATGGACGAGACGAGCAGAAATAGTGCGAAGCTCGACATCGAAGGGGTTAGGCAGCAGTCAGTGAACGACGCGCTACGGGCGGACAGTCGAGCGAAGGAAAGCTACAAGCAAATTGGTGAGGCGGACATTAATCGCAACAGCACAAACGGTTGGTGGTTTTTTATTTTTAAATTACTGTAAGATGCACACCTAGTTTTCACGAGGATAACATTATTCGACTAGCAGTTAACCTAGGCTCAGTGCATGGTCCGTTGCTGGGAGTGGGTAGGGAAAGCAGGTACAAAAAAAAAAAAAAAATGCCCCATGGCGAGCGTAAGCTCGCAGGCAGCTTTTTGCACATTTGAACGTTCAACTGATGCTCTTCTACCACTCTCGTAGGCATACCAGGCGAATTTGAAAGTTAAAATGTCCCTAATGTACCTAGCTTCTATTTTTCCGCCACAAACATCTCTCGTGTGACCTTCGGGCATGAGCAAACTGGTTACCACATGTCATCATGTAACCTAGCGCGTAAATGATGGCCGTGCGTGCGTCAGAACAGCAGAAAACCCGTTCCTAAAATTATCTCGCATTATCTAACAAAATCTCTCTCTCTCTCTCTCTCTCTCTCTCTCTGTCGCGTTCCGTTCAGGCTTCGGTGATAAGTGTACTAGCAGCGGAGCGACCGATAACAGCTTCCAGATGCCACGCGAGAACGGCACGGGCGCCCGGGAGGGTGAGGACGAGCGGATGTTGAATGGTGGCGAAGGTGGCGGTGCCACCGTCGTCGTCCCGAGCAACGAGGACGCATCCGAGAAGGAGAAGCTTGCCCAGAAGGAGGTGGAGGTGAAGTTTATCTCCTCGTCCAACGGGGATGCCCGTATCGATCTGGAGGTGGAGAGTCAGGTATGTAGTTGCCACTGTTGAGCAAAAAAAAAAAAGAAAAAAATAGCGTAAAGCAAATTCTGGAGCGTCGAAACGAAAATAAAAGTTATTTAGTTCGGACTCGCAGCGCACTGGTCAGCGCATTACCGGCATGGTGCTGGAAGCGTCCTGATTTGGCGATGTTTTTTCTAAACTAAAGGACACCATGAATACTCTCGAGTATAAAGCAATTATGGCAGAATGTTAATGCTACCTCACGCAGAAGAAATCGTGGGTATTTCGCACAGGACAACGATCCAAACCATACATCAAAACTTATGGAAACATGGTTTGTTGGAAATAATGTGTCAGTTTTGCCTTGGCCATGTTGCGACACATATTATTGACATTTTTCCCGGAATGCTGATCCTTTGAAGAACATTGTGTAAAAATGTCGCTATCGCTACGATGGGCACCGATGGGCATGTCGCTACGATGGGCACCGTAAAAAGTACCTTTACGATGATTTGCCTACCAAAGTGTGATGCCATGGATTGAGTTTTCAATGAATGTTACTCAAAACAATACCAAATATTCTACAAAAGTTGTAGATTAATATGCAATTTACTTGAAAAAATAAAATAGAATGGTTACGTCACAAAAAATCGTCAAAAACGGGCTTTCCATTCCGGCAGTAACTTGTCCCGATTTGGTCGATTCACTTTCATAGCAAGAGTGCAAAAAGTTCCGTGAATGTTCCGAGGGCCAAAAGGAAAACCGTGTCCACTTAATTAATGTTTACCCTACCCTTCACTGATTTGCCTGATTGGCAAGCCATTTTTAATTGCCTTCTTTTATAATAAACCTTAAATTACTTGCAATTTGAATCCGTTGGCATTTTCTTTGTATTATTTTTGGCTCTGCTATGTTGTGCTATCATTGGAATACCTATAGATACAGTAGATGTGTGTAGGTTTTTCACCGTTTTCACCGGACGGCAACTGTTTTGGTGACTTTTAGCAAATTAACACCTCAGGCGCCCTAACGAGGCGTAGATGGTAAAGTCACGTCTCGTTAACTCACGTTAAAAGGGATACCGCACGGCGGACGAAGCGTGCGCCAGTTGTGTTTTGGGTGTACCGCTCGGCTGTTGCTGTGCTGTTGCTGCGGTCCTGATCGCCTTCTCCGGCTGCTTTTCTCCTCAACAACGATTTCCAGCAAACGTTCTCCGGCATGACCAAGGAGGAGCTGATGAAGTACGCCAACGACCCGTTCTGGGTGCGTCTCCGCTGGCTGCTGTTCGTGCTGTTCTGGGGTCTCTGGGTCGCGATGCTGCTCGGTTCGTTCTACATCATCTACGATGCGCCCAAGTGTTCCGCACCGGTTCCGCTTTCCTGGTGGCAGCAAGGACCGCTGATCGAGATCGACGAGACGCAGTACGAGTCGCAGCTCGAGACGGTTGCGCAGTACGGTGCGAAAGGGGTGGTGTACCGTTTGCCGGCCAACGAAACGTACTTCATCGAGTCGGAGTCGGTAAGGGAGAAGCTAGAGAAGCTGATCACCACCTTCCGGTAAGTGTGAAACCGTGCCCACCCTTTCCCACAAACAGGAATTACCCTCAATTAAGGCTGGCGGCCGGTATGCGCCGCTCAAAGATCCGCCCAACTTAAGAGTTGCGTCTTCAAGCCGTCGTTGATCTACTGAATGAAGTGCTTCCGTTTTGCGCGGCATATGCGCGAGCTATTGTCCCCCCCGGGGCCGGTGCTGGTGTGCCGAATTATGTGCTGGAAGCATGAATGGAAGCCGTTTAATGGGCAATTTTTCGTTTAAAACAGATAGCGTGCTAAGGCTGCCTCGATAAAAAAAGGGGGAAAAAAAAGAGAAAACTACTGTTTGCTGATAAATCCATTGCCGTGGCGATCACGTGGCCCACGGGTACGGGCAACTTTCACGCGCTATAAATACCATTTGCCTAAAGAGGAAAGGCGCTAACTCCTCTGTAATGTAGAAGAAGAAAAGAAAAAGCGCAAAATGTGCGAATGGCTATACCAAAGCAGCCAAGAACGCAGTCACCGTGCTGCGCCAAAGCTTGCCCCCACCCCCTCACGCCGCAAAAACGTAAACAAACGTAGGCCACGAAAACGTAAACAATGTCGTAAGCTAGAACAAAAGAATCCACCACTACGCGGCGAATAGCGTACCAAAGCGGAAGGTACAATTACAGCGCTGCGCCGTACTCCGCTCCCCCCCCCCCCCCTCCGCGCGGTGTCTAGGTCGGTGTCTACTCGTAGGTAGGCCGCCACGAAAACGTAAACAAAGTTGTAAGAATCCACCACTACGCTGCGAATAGCGTACCAAAGCAGAAGGAACGATTACTACTGCTGCGCCGAAACTATGCCCCCCCCCCCCGGAAATTCCCGGAATCGAACTGGGTCGGTGTCGATGCCGAGCCCCGAGTCGTCTCCGAGCCAGTTCGATTCCGGGAATTTCAGCGAGGTGGTAGTTCGGCGCAGCAGCCTAGTGACCGTTTCCTTTTGCTTCGCTGTTTTTGAGGGCGTGGAATTGCGTGCGTGCGATTCCGAGCGCCAATACAAAAACAATTGATCAATGAACGAAAATCAACCCTTGCATTTATTTTCTCTCTTAACGTGTTTTTTCTTTTTTTTTTTTGCACATTATGCGTACCATAGGTCCAAGCAGATTGAAGTGGTGATTGACATCACGCCCAACTTTGTAACGGCAGACGATCCACTGTACAAGCTGGCCCTGGAGAAGGGACCGAACGATCCGGCCTCAGCGAGAGCGTTCATCTGGAACGACCGTGCGACGCTGCCGAACTGGCTGTCGGTAGCGGAAACCGGTAGCGCCTTCAAACCCGTCACCGCCACCCACGCCATCCTGTCCCAGTTCGGGCCGGGTCGGTTCGATCTGCAGCTCAACGAAACGATCGCCAAGGAGAAGCTGAAGGGCGTGCTGAGGACGCTGATCGGGTACGGGTTCCGCGGGGTGCGCCTAGCGAACGCCAAGCACTTCATCGTCAGCAACAGCGGCAACGAGGAAGCGATGCCGAGCCCCGAGGCGAACAAAGCCCTCTCGATGGCGGACTACGGTTTTTGGACGCACATGAAAACGACGTATGTGGCCGGGTTGGGTGAGCTGCTGCACGAGCTCGCCGGTGTCGTGCACGGGGAGCTGCACGAGAACGGGTTCCTGTCGGTCACGGAGGACATCCTGCGCCCGGAAGTGTTCGCGTTCAACGGTACCCTGCCGATCGATATCCCGCTGTACGGTAACATCGAGTACGATCTGCGGGAAGCGAACAACGCGAACGCCACGAGAAAGCTCCGGCACGACATCGAGAACACGTACGAGGCGATCCGCGCGTACCGGACGTGCTGCGGTGGCCAACCGTGGCTGCAGCTGCGCTACAACAATGCCTCGCTGCAGTACCTCGGTGCGTCGGAGTACACCATCTTTAACTTCCTTCTGCCCGGTGTGCCACTGTTCGGTCTCGATGTGCTGACGGCCAATGGCGTTACGAGGGAGACGATCGAAACGCTGGAAAAGTTCCGCGCCTCACCTTCGTTCCAGCACGGCCAGTTCGCTGTGTACAACGATGCGTCCGCTAGTACGATTGCGTACATACGGTAAGTGGTGGTGCCTTGCAACGGGTGGTCGCTAGTTTGCCTTCCCTAATTCACTAACCGGGGCTAAGGGGGGGGGGGTTATCACTGCTCATTTTACTAATTCTCATTGCTCTCTTTACCCTTCATCTCGTGTGCTTCGTTGTGTGTGTGTCGTTCTGTATCTAATCGTACACGTAATTGTACACTGTGCGCTACTAATCAATTAATCCGGGACCATTGATGTGTAGACATATGTAAGTGGTTCTTGCCCGTTAACACTCTTCACTTAAATTGCAACAACCTCCAACATGAATTGCCGGCCGGAGATACGAATATATTAAAATACGCACTGCTTTTCGCTCTCCATCCCAATCTAAAGGCTAAAGTCCGGCAACCCCGGATACTTTGTGGCGCTAAATCTCGATCCGAGCGAGGAAAAGGTTGCCGATTTCAGCGGCATTCCCGGTATCGGCACTGAGCTGACGGTCGTGCTGACCAGCAACAACTACGCCGTCCCAGACGTAGCCATCAAGTGAGTAAACGCACCGCAAACCGCATGCCTCCCTGCAACGCTCGGCATTAATCTTGGCTCTTTTTCTTTCCATACTACTCGCGCAGGACAAAGGTGCAGGTGAAAGCGGTGCGCCTGTCGCCCAAGTCGGCCCTCATCGCCACGTATGTGCCGGCCAAGTAGGCACGCCGTGGTCGACGGTACAGGCGAAGCACAAATGAAATAGAAAATATATTGAACATCGCTCATAAATAATAATGCTTAATGCAGAGCAAAAGCAAAAAAAAAAAAAATAATATGCTCCGATGCACGCACCATCGTTCGGCAAATCTGTTCTGCTCGCTTTTTCTTACTATGCGCTATTCTCGTGATCGAGTAACGGGTTTCCATTGTGGCCAACACGCATTTGCCGTTACTGCAGGACACTGCCTATTGGGTGCGTGGCTAGCGCGCAAGTGGTGTCGAGATCGAAATAATATCGTTTATTGCAAGCATCTCACCGAACTGTTGTATTAATGTTACCCGAAATGTCACCCAAACTGAGCTGGCTAGACTGGCAACAAGGTGAAGAAGGAAGGTTAGGATTATGCTCGTTCACTGCCGGTAGTCCTCGTAGATGGGAAACGCATCGAAATCATGTTGAGATTATGGGGAGAGTTCGGTATTTTCGGGCCAAAAATAAGCCCGTTTTTGACGATTTGTTGTGGCGTAACCATTCAACTTTAGTTTTTCAAGTAAATTGCATATTAATCTACAACTTTTGTAGAATATTTGGTATTGTTTTGAGTAACATTCATTGAAAAACTAATCCGTGGTGTCAATTTTTGCTAGGCAAGTCATCGTAAAGGTACTTTTTCCCGGTGCCCATCGTAGCGACATGCCGGGTCATCCGAAATATACAAATCGATACTCGTTAGAAAGATTATAAGTTTATCTAGGTAGCCGCGGAGAGTTTTTGTTGATATTCCTGTTTTTCGATCTTTGGCAGATTTTTGAAGTTGAAAAAGTGATCCTTTTTGTCATATTTCCTGAAAACACGATTTTTGAAGGTTTGTTTTAAAAAAAGTATCAACAATTTTCACAAAATCTCGACGGGGCTATCTAGCAAAGAGTGTACGGATTATGTGTTCAAAATTTCAAACCGATCGGCCCAGTAGTTTTTACGCTGGACACTGACTTTGAAAACTTGGATTTTGAGCGTTGAATGTAACGCGGATTTAGAAAACTCTGTATCTTTGTCAGTTTTCCGTCGATTGATGCAAAACTTTCACACAATACTCTTGAAAGCATCAGCTTTCAGACTACTCTTGATGAACTTGTTAGGTTAACATTTGTTGGAAATTTGTTTTATTTTCTGTGATAAATAAGCACATAGTACAGGAAAGGACCGAAGGGAAATTAAGCTAATGCCCGTGCGCAGCAAATTATAACAACATGATATTTCCTCGTCGCTATTAATTAACTAACAAAAACAAATATTTTCCGAAAATCACGATAGAATACGTACGCATCGAGAGAATGAAAAAAGAACTCTGGCAAAAGGGTAATTACCACTTGAGCTACCGTGCACGAATGGGTAGGCGAATGACGGCCGAACCACGCCGAATCAATCCACATCACCGTGCATGCTGCTGCCTAGCTCGTTTTCGGTATCCCTCCGGCCCCCACCCCCCTCACCCTCAGTGGGCTCATCGTCGTAATCCGCGCTGAGATCCTGAATGAACTGGTTCAGCAAATCGCCAAACGCAAACGAACGCGACTGCTCCGGCTGGCTGGCGCCGAAAAACATCACACCGATCTTGCGCAGATACCTGTCGTACGATGGATCCCGTTCGAGCGCGGGCTTGTACAGATCGCACAGCGCACGGAACACCGCGTACTTGCGGCCCTCCTGCTCGATCGCTTGCAGCAGAAAGAAAAGGAAGTTCAGCAGGGGCCGCGCGAACGGCGGATCGGTGCAGGCTATCCGGGGATGAAACTTGATGTAGGTGGCAAACGTTTCCGTGGCGACGGCCGGCTCCTTCAGGCAGAGCAGCTGCAGTACCATCTGCGCGACGAACAGGTCCACCTCACCGACGTACCCTTTCGCCTGGCTCAGCTCGATTAGCAAAAACGCACAGCTAAAGCCGTCCCGCGACAGTGGATAGTGGTACCGGGCCTGGGGCAGGTTGTTCTCGTTGTACATGATTTGTGCGATCAGCTTGTGCATCAGCGGGTGGCCCATCGGTGATTTGGCCACCGTTCCGCTCCATTTAATAGCTTTCTCCTGTTCGTGTTCGGTAGCGGTGGAAGGGAAGAGAAGGAAATAAAAAACAAAACAAAAACGGAAACCTCCCATCACCCGGTCGGATCACAGGACAGAACCGTAAAGCTTACCAAAACTGTTTCCCGTTCGTTCACGGACGGTTTGATTTTCTCGATCAGCTCGCTCAGCCGCTTCATCCACTCCTCGGCTGGAAGGCGCGTCGTTCCGGCGGACTCCAGTGTCTGTATGATGAGCAGACCGAGATCGGCCCCGCTGCCGTACTGCAGGTGGTCGAGCATCGTGACCGCACCGTTGTACAGCAGCTCCAGCAGCTCGTCGTACTTTGCCTGCGCGCTGTAGCGAAAGTACAGTGTCCGGTACATCTGGTGCGCTTCGTAGAAGTTCCTGGCCTCCATCGACGTCCGCAGCTTTTCCAGCACGCGCGATACACCGCGGGCATGTTTGATCTGGTGCTCTGCCGTGCCTTGCTCCGCGGATGCCATCGCTCTATGGCTAGTTGTTGGCGGAACGCTTTGTAGGACGAAACAGAAAAAACAAAAACCCAGTTGGAATCGATAAACACAACAAGCAGCCTTCCCTTTTGGATGCTGGGTCGCCTGGGATGCCGGAGTGGCACTGTGCGGGCTCCGGGGGAATGCCCCGGGCCTGCGCCAGCAATTCGGGCCAACAGCTAGCCCTCTACCTACCTGTTTCGTGCGGGATTGTCCCTGTATCCTGGAAAAGCGATTTCGAGCTCCTGTATCCGCGAATATTCTCGATGACGACAGTGACGGCAGCCCGACCCGTGTATTAAGGGGATAATGGGCGAAAACGAGAGGCAAACGAGAAGGCGAGCGAGAAGGCGAGCCGCACACACCTGCAGTGTTTACGCGGAAGGGGTAAAAGATTGACAAGGACCTCCCCACTCACGCGTGTGCTATTGAGCGACTGAAACAATCACCTTTTCGCTGGTTAACGTGCTTTTTGAACTAATGAATCCTTCCCCAACACATTGCTTAATGTTTCTGCCTCTTTCAATGAAGCATTGTTGGTGAAAAATGTACAATTGAGCGATTTGTTCGGTCACTCAGTAGCTCACCGTGAGTGGGGTGGCCCACTTCAGTCTTTTACCACTTTCGCGTAAACGGCGCGCGTGTTCATCCCCGGACATGTTGAGGCAATTTATCGCGAAGCGTGGATCGTGGACCGTATTCAGGCTCGGTAGCCACGTGCTGCTGGTTACTGGTTTTCGCAAAACAATTTCAACGGTTGTTGTGCACCGCAAAAAAAAACAAAAAAAAAACGCTACAGCAATGTCGACTGGAGCGCGACTGGAAGCCGCGGCCCGTAAAATTCCCGTCCCCAGCAACTATCGGTACGCGGCGAAAATCCTCCGCCAGGTGACGGAGGAAAAGCAAAGCGTCAAGGCGCTGCTGCGGCGCGATGCAAAGCATTTCCGTGCCGGGCGTACCATCATGGATCGGTTGCTGGTCAATCTGCCGCAGATCAATGCCATCGTCGCCCACCTCGACCTGACGGCCCGGGAGCCGCAGCTGAATCCGTGGATGGCACGGGCGCTCATCTCCGAGCTGCTGTACGGTCGTGGTGAGCTGGTCGGCGCTTCGTTGCCGGTGGAGTGTGTACGCCGGTACGAAGCCGACATACGGAAGGCTTATGAGGCGACGAAGGCAGACATTCCGGCGGTCCGGAAGTTTGCGGGTAAGTGGAAGGCAGGCACATTTGTGCATTTGTCCCCATAATTGGTCATTTTCGGTCGCATGCCTTTCCAGAGCCACGCTTCGTGAGGGTGAATACGGACGTACTGAACCTGGAGGGTGCCAAGCGGCTAATGCAGGAAGAGGGCTGGATACTGATAGACGAGCAGTTGCCGGACTATCGAGCGTTTTTGCATCGCATCCAATCGCTTACCGACAGCGAGTACCTGGTGGACTTCCATTTCCCCGATCTGCTGGTGTTCCCGCACTGCTCCAAGGCATACTGGGCTCGGGCTGAGCATCTGTTTTCGAAATTTTTCTTACAAAACAAGGTAGTTTTAGTTATTGTGGCCCGCGTGCGCTTGATGCTAATGCACTCTTTTACCCTTTTTGTTCTTCTTCTTCTTGTTCTTCTTTCTCGAGGCTTGTCTGGTGCCGACGTACCTGCTGAAGCCACCGAAGAAATCGGTCGTACTGGACATGTGCGCGGCACCCGGCATGAAAACCACCCATCTGGCCAACCTGATGAAAAACAAGGGCCGCATCTATGCCGTCGAGCGGAATGCTGAGCGGTACCGGTCGTTGTGCCAGTATGCGGCACCGTTCGGCGTGATCAAAACCATCCACGCCGACTGCCTGGACCTTACCGACGCGCAGGTACCCGGTGTCGAGTACATTCTGCTGGATCCGAGCTGCTCCGGCTCGGGCATGCTGGATCGGCTGCGTCGGCCCGAGCAGGTCGACGAAGGGCGCCTGTACAAGCTGGCCGGGCTGCAGTACAAACTTCTGTCCCACGCGATGAATGCTTTCCCGCGGGTGCGTCGCATCGTTTACTCGACCTGCTCGGTCCACCCGGACGAGAACGAGAAGGTGGTAATGGGCGTGCTGCGCCACAACAGCCACTTCCGGCTGCTGGACGCGCGCACCGAGCTCGGTAAGGAGTGGTTAAACGTTGGCTCGCCCGACTATCCGGGTGTTGGCGAGCGGTGTCTGTACGCGCGTTCCGAGATCGATCTGACGATCGGTATGTTTGTGGCCGTGTTTGAGCGGTGCGAGGACGGTGAAGAGAATGAGCTCTACACGGCACACGAGCAGCAGAAGGAAAGCTACGCCAAGCTAGCGGCGATCGGTGGCGAAGTACGCAAGGGGAAGAAACAGCGCGGTGGCAACCACTGTAAAGCCTCCGTTGATGAACCAGTGGTACAGGAACGCGAACGAGGTTTTGGGCAATCCGCTGAGCGACAATACACAGGTACTGCAGAAGAGAGATCGATGGCTAATGAAATGACCGAACAGCCTTCTGTGACCAAGAAGAAATCCAAGCGTAAGGCTGATTCTCAACACAAGGACTCTGCTATTGATGAATCGATCGCTAACGGAGTGATCGAAGAGCCATCTGAGAGTGTTAGTAAGAAAAAATCAAAGCTTAAAGCTGATTCTCAACAAAAGGACTCTGCTAATGATGAATCGATCACTAACGGAGTGATCGAAGAGCCATCCGAGGGTGTTAGTAAGAAAAAATCAAAGCTTAAAGCTGATTCTCAACAAAAGGACTCTGCTAATGATGAATCAATCGCTAACGGAGTTATAGAAGAGCCATCTGAGAGTGTTAGTAAGAAAAAATCAAAGCTTAAAGCTGATTCTCAACAAAAGGACTCTGCTAATGATGAATCGATCACTAACGGAGTGATCGAAGAGCCATCTGAGAGTGTTAGTAAGAAAAAATCAAAGCGTAAAGCTGATTCTCAACAAAAGGACTCTGCTAATGATGAATCGATCGCTAACGGAGTTATAGAAGAGCCATCCGAGAGTGCTAGTAAGAAAAAATCAAAGCGTAAAGCTGATTCTCAACACAAGGACTCTGCTATTGATGAATCGATCGCTAACGGAGTGGTAGAAGAGCCATCCGAGGGTGTTAGTAAGAAAAAATCAAAGCGTAAGGCTGATTCTCAACACACGGACTCTGCTATTGATGAATCAATCGCTAACGGAGTGATAGAAGAGCCCTCCGAGAGTGTTAGTAAGAAAAAATCAAAGCGTAAAGCTGATTCTCAACAAAAGGACTCTGCTAATGATGAATCAATCGCTAACGGAGTGATAGAAGAGCCATCTGAGAGTGTTAGTAAGAAAAAATCAAAGCGTAAGGCTGGTTCACTACTGCAAGACGCGGAAAAGGCCACAGAGCACCAAGATGCAGAAGAAAAGAAAGGGAAAAGCAGCAAGAAGAAAGATCGCAAGAAGCAGAAAGAACTGCTTGCTACAGGGAATTGCGCAGAGTAAAGAGCATGCACACCAAGCATTACAATGCTATTATTTCATTACATATTCAGCTCATATAAATCAATTCATACAGTCACATTTAACGCGTGTACGTTGCGTTTAATCCGGCCTCAAAAAGGCACATTTTCCTTTAGCAGCTCATGCGTGCGACGTAAGGAAGCAGTGGAATGTGAAATAGAAATGTAAAGTGTTGTAAACAGTGCGTGAGTTAGGGGCCAGTGCGCATTCGACGACGCTGAATGCTGAAAGCTGAGAACTGTGGTAAACAGTGCGTGAGTTAGTGCGGCCAGTAGTGCGTTACGCGACGGTGAGTGCTGAGCGCTGAGGACTGAGTGTTCTCGCGAAGACGAGAAAAGGGGAGGCGCGCGACAATTAGGCTCATTCGGATAGCAACAGGGACTAAGTTGTGGTTCCTTTAGTTAGCTCCGCCACCCCAGGCAATAAAAAGAAAGCTATCGCTTCCGACAATTTCCCTGTTCCATTTCGAGACGTTAGCATCAATTCTAACATAAAGCATGGAATGTTAAATGAAAATGTTACAAAAGGATATCGCATTCTCCCATTCTAGCCCGTATTCCCTTTCGCTTTTCGTTATTTTATTCTTTCGTTGTATTAGTGGATAGTGGATTTATGCTAAGGCACCCGTTGAACGAAATCGAAATTAATTTAGATTTGTTTTGTTTTTTTTTTAATTTTCATCCCCACCCAACGGACACAGACGCGTCGTGCGTGCGGCTCGTCTTTCCTAAAAAAAAAAAAAAAAACAGACACCTGATAGATGATGCTGCCGCCTTACGTTGCCACCCATGCTGGCCGCACGCCTTTGACCAATCGGTACCAAAATTGGCGTGCGAGTTAGGAAATACTCGTTTTCTCGCCGGCCTCTCGCCGTTTTCAGTGAACATTGTTTTACATCACCGCGTGGCAAACGCTGCGCCACGCTGGTGCAAAAGGGAAAGGGCGGCCGCCCGGGTACCCCCGCTGCACCACCGAGCAGTATACTGCCTGGTCCCAGTGCGAGTCCTGGTGACCCTTACACTTCGCACTACAAATTCGCTCGAAACAAAAAAAAGGGTTTAAAACCGCGTGACATCATTCAATGACGTCACCATGCCACCGTTCTCGCTATCACGCTCGTTCCACATGTGCCCAATTGAAGTGAACTGCTCGTAATCAGCGGTTATCGCAACGAATGGGGCAGATGCTCTCTGCTGTCCGTTGTCCGGCTAATGGCGTCGAACTGCATGTGTTTCGAATGTTTCGGTTTTTTTTTTTTTTGTGGGGCGCCCGTGCCCGCGTTAGCGTATCGCGCGTAATCAAGCGCATGCGCGGGTGGATTATGCATTTATCATCACGATCGCGACTGAAAACCACCACCGCGAAACCAGCGCAACTGACCCAGATTACCAGGGAGGCCGTAACACATCCAGGCATCCACACGGCACTGTTGGCCCAGGGCAGGCGCACTTTTCTGATGCACTTTCTGGTGCACCGACCGGACTTTGGTTTGCCGTCTTAAAATTGTCAAGCGACGGGCGATGGGACGGACGGTTGGGTGTTAGGGCGGGGAAAGGAGAAAGTTTCACAAACAAAAACAAAAAAAAAACCCCCTTAGGATCTAGATTGGCCGCTCGCACGTGATACGCTGCGCCATCCGGCTCTGCGCGCGCGCGCGCACGTTCGATGCATAAAAATCGACGAGTCGAATAAAAAAGGCGCAAGACGAACGCACCCGGGACCCTGTTTTGGGGGGAGGGGGTGAAATCGGGCCGGCGGTGCGTTGGGCCGCATGCAAAACTTGGCCTCTCCGTCGCCGCCGCGCTTGCGCAAGTGGAGTAAGCGTGATCGTGTTTTAGGAACGGTGCGGCGTGCGTCCTTCCTGTGCGTTTCGTTGCGTGTGGCAGAACTTGCGGTCGCTTGCCCTGGTGACTGCCCCCGGGGGCCTGGGAAGCCAAACAAATCGGTACGCTATTCGATACGCTGGCTGGCTGGCTTGCTATTCGACCACAGCGTGCAGGGCTGTGCTATCTGCTGCACGGGTGGCCTTGGGCACCTCATACGTCCCCGCCCTTTATTCGGTCGTCAGGTGACAGGTTACGTGGATCGTGGATCGTGGAATTAAAAAAAAAAAAAACAAAAAAAGAATCGAAATCACATCGGCGACCGGCTGGGATCCAGTTACTTGTGCGCTCCGGGACCGGCACTAATATTTCGTAGCTAATTTTCCCCATGCTGGCCAAACCCCTTCAATCGGACAAAGTGATTTCGATTTTTCGATACCCGTCTCTCAATTCGCTTATCGTGGTCCCCCCCCCCCCCCCCTTTTGGGATGTCAAATTCGTTCACCGCACCGCATTGCGTGTGCCAGGTGTGAGTAATCCGTGCGCGCATACGCTGTTACTCAATGCGGTGGTTATCGGGCCACTCCAAACCGGGCGAGCTTGCCCGAGCAAGTCGGCCACCGGCGGGCGGGCGGTGATCCGACAACGTGCCCGAGTTACCTCGTTTGACCGCGCTACCGCGATTGCGCCACCCCTCTGTTTTGGGGGGGGGGGGCACAGATCCACAGATGCGAGTAGAATGAGCAACTACAACTCCTTAACAAACGGGGCCCCGCGGCCCCTTTCTCTCTCTCTCTGTCGCGCACGATAACGCGCCAACCGGCGCCGCGCGGTTTGTTGGCCACGATGCGATGCGTAAGTGCGTAAACGGTAACAAGCAGCAGGTTTTTGTTTTGCAGCATTTTGCTTTACATAATATCGATGGATGGCGTGACGGGTGTTCTGCTGCTGCTGCTGCTGCTGCTGCTGCTGACCATTTGCTTGCCTCATTACCCGTCGTCGGCCGCATTCCATACCAGATACCAGACATCTGGGCTGACGACATCGGGCCGACAACTGCCGTAAAAACAAAAACCCCGAGTGTCCTGGGCGCGTTTTCCCGGTCTGGCGTTCCGTGGCGCGAATGTCCTCGAAATCCTGTCCGCCAGCAACCCCTGTTCCCGGGCCGCGTTGTCCGTCGACGGTGGCCGTGGTGAAAGCAAGTCGCGTTCCGGTCCCGGTCCGGGCATGCTGGTTTGGATGGTGGTGTTGTGAGCTAATCGTGTGTCGCTTTTGAACCATTCCTCCGGTTTTGTTGGTTTGTTGTTATATATTTTTTTCTTTCTTTACTGGTGAGGTGGTGGGTGTTGTTGGGTGCGTCTTCACGCCCTGCGCTCGTGTTACCCGTTACCAACAGTGGTAGACATGCGTACGGTCGCAGGTAGTTTTTTCGCAGTTTTTTTTTGCTCGTTTCTCTCATTTAATTGTTGGCGAAAATTAATTGATGTGTTACCCTGTCCTTTAATAAAAGGCTTTAATCCCCAATTGATGAAGGAAAATTATCTTCCAGAGTCTCCTTTGACATCCCGGAGAGCATTTGAGTTGAAACTAATAAAAGTGGAAAGCTGTACGTGATGAGAAAGTTACATTCGACACCAACTTAAACAACCAACAAAGCTTAACCACCCTTTTTGGATCTTTTCCGTAGGAAATTATGGCTAGATTTCTTGAAGGTATCGATAATTGCAACAACAGAGCGATTAGAAAATGCCGTTTATCAAAGCTAGCTTGATTTTTGGTCGTTTTTCATTTATGTGTCAGTTACCCTGGGCGAACTATTTTTATAAATAATGATTAAAAGCCATGGTGTTACCAAAACTTTCAAACCATAACATTGAATGCTGATCCTTGCAACACTATTGTGTAAAATTTTGGCACCAATCCAAGCAAAGCTGACCGTGATACAGATTTTTGAAAAGTGGCGCGCCTGATGCATTTACAGACACGCATTTCGAAATTGCATGCCAGGGGCGTAAGATTTTAAAATATTTGCTCCAAAATGCGACCAAATTTTCTTCAAACGTTGTAGTTTATTATGGCATTTACAAAAATACATATGGGTTGATACTTTTTTCAAAACAAATCATCAAACATGAGCCGGTTTCTCGGTACAAATCAAAAGACTTCAACGACCGGGTTCGTTGACGAATCTGTCACCGTTTTCAAAGTCGGTACCCATCGTAGCATAAAAACTACTGAGTCGATTGATTTGAAACTTTGAACACATAATCTTGAAACTATTTGCCAGGTAGCCCCGTTGAGATTTTATGAAAATTGTTGATACTTTTTTTGTAACAAATCGCCAAAAATCGTGTTTTTAAGCAAAATCGCGAAAAGCATCACTTTATCAACTTCAAAAATTGGATGCCATGGACGGAGTTTTTATTGAATCTTCCCCAAAATCGAACCAAATATTCTTCAAAAGTTGCAGTTTAATATGCCATCCAGTTGAAAGAATAAAACTGAATGGTTACGTCACAAAAAAACCGGTCAAAAATGATCCTTTGATACCGTAAAATATTGAACCCGTTCGTAATCGATTCCCGGCTATACTCTTTAGTCTCCAGGTGCGGCCATACGAATGTCGACCACCGTCAGGCCTTCCTCGTTAGCGCGGTGCGCGCGCCGAGCGCAGGAGAAAGAGAAGAAACCGGAACAAATGTGGGCAGCGGTGCGTGCCTGCGAGTCGCGCCCCGTGCGCAATCACGTCGCCAACGGATCGGTCACAGCGGGCGACCAGGACGAACAGGTGGCCGTGCCTTTGCGACATGCCTTTGGGTGATGACAGGGCTGCTCCTCCTCCGACTCCGTCGACGGATTTCCCTTTCGGATGTCGCGAGCCAGCGAGCAAACGAAAACGAAACCACGGGGGGGGGGGGGAACTCTCGTTGGATGACCGAATGATGGTTTATGTTCCAAAAAAAAAACACGCGCGCGCGCACGCGCTATCCAATCGCCTGGCTTAATATATACTAACCGACACTTTCCTTCCGAACCAGGGGGAGAGAGGGGGGAAGGAAAGACTGGCGATGCTCGCTTGAAAACCCATTCGTTCCAGGCTGATGCGCCGACTAAAAGATCACACATTAATGACGGTGAGAGTGACGACGACGACGACGACGACGACGACGACGACGACGATGCTCGCCGCCCAAAACGGTTTGAAATCCTCGAAAATATCTTTATAGTCCCTCGCTCCATTCCACCACCTGTCGTGTGTGCGGTGTCCGTGAAAGGAAAAGCGGCCTGAAACAATGAAAGGGAAATTGCGGCCCGGGCGAAAGCGTGGGCGCGCGCGCGCTCCCGCCAGAGAGAGAGAGAGAAAAAGAAGAAAAAGTAAATGGAGCTCTCCCCAATGCGAGGATACGATTCTAGGATGCCAGATCGCAGCTCGGTGGAAATTTCTAACGCACGCAAGCGCAAATTCTTTAGCAAAACAAAGCTAAAGTCGTGTCGGTTTGGTGAATGCGTGGCGGTTCCGGGTCGCCGTGGCTGGCGTGGATCGGCGACCGCTACTCGTCGTTCGCCAATTGGTGACTCCTATCGAACCATGAAAATCACCGTTCACTACAGCGGGGTGACGGGGTGCACGAGCTCGCCACGTTGGCCTTTTTTTTGGGGGGGGGTTTTGTTTTTTTTTTTTTTTAATTTTGTTCTTGTTTTGCTTCTCCGGCAGCGGCAGAAGAGGTTGGAAGAAGGAAATTGACCGGCTCATCGTAATTAAATGGTAAACCCTCTCCTCCCCCCCCCCCACCGCCCCTTCCTTCCACTTCCTGTTGCATTGCGTGGCAGGCGAGAGAGAGAGAGAGAGGAAGAAGTGAAGCGATCACAGCAGCCAGTGCTGAGCAGCTTGACCTTGGCAGCAGGCTAGCGCCAGCAGGAGGCGAATGGCAAGATCGTTCCCAGCCCCCGGGGGGCCCGGGCTGGCGGTCACGTTGTCCGTCGAACACGCGGGCCATCTCCTGTCCGGCTGTCGCCGTTCGGATGTTAAGCTTTTTATTTATTTATACGTCCAGCAACCAGGTAGCTAATGCTGCAGCTCAGCAGCATCTGCGCCCGAATCTGCGTGCTATCAAAAGATACAATCACGGTCTCCTCCTCCTCCCCCCCCCGGGGTCAGTAGGGGAGGGGCGAGCCACCGGAAAGTTAGCGGCCCCGGAGCACTGTTACGACATCCACCATCGCTACCAGGTGTACAACCTTAAAATGGCTGCTTTTTTGTCAATAAAAACACCGTTTTTTTTTTAAAGTAGAAAACCAGAAACTAAATCATTCAAAGTGTTTTCCCGTGCTAGCTATACAGTTTTGCCTTTCTTTTGGCCAAATTGGGGGGATACCACGCCGAAAGAATTCTTCATTTAGTAAGGCTAACCTCCCATAAAATCATTTTCCGACCATTTTACAAGAAGCCGGAACGACTTTCTATTTTGCCTAACAAACAAGAATTCGCATGTGTTTTGGCGTCGCTCCATTCATTCAATTAATATGGCACCCATTTTCCAGCTGTTTCAACCTTTCCGTGACTCTTAAGCGTCTGTAAAGGCTGCTTAAGTAATTCCTATCTACTGGGCAGGTATTTTTTAAACGATTACGTCTGATTCTTATAGAAAAGAACCTTGAGATTCATGATCCTTAATTTATTTTGGGTCGATTTTCACGCTTCTTGCGCTTTGAACCGATTTAATCAATCTTTGCAAATGATTTCCGCTACCAAATTGTCACCAGAGGCCTCCTCACAAGCAATTAATGTGATTGGATCGACTATTTTTCCAAATTAAAGGACAAAGTTGGAGCTTCCCGCATTATGCTGCTTCTTCTGCCACAAAACTAGTCATGATTACGCATCGAAAAGAAAATATATGTTGTTGTGTGGTATCACTTATGCTGTGGACTGATTTATGTAAACAGGTATTGAATAAACACACAAAAAAAAAAACAGTGTGTCATGTCGATGAAACCTCATTTTGGTTTGTCTACAAACAAACAGCCAGGTTTTAGGTTCTACTCCTGCAAACGCACCGATTCTTAACGCTCTTGTGGATCGCGGATCATCGTTCCGAGCACTCCGTAGCCGGTCGGCGACTGATGGCAGGGATTGAAATGTCACTGCCGAGGTCAGCAACAGCGGTGCTACGGGTCACAGTCGGTAGTGTGCCTCTGGTGTGGCGATAATGTTCCCGGTACAACATGGATGCGCTGCTGGGATTCTGTGGGAGACACACAGGGAAGCGAGCCAGCACTGGACCATGGCGCTCACTTCACCACTACTACCACCAACTAGCACACTTGATCGATCGATCCTTTTATTTCTGGCCCTCTCTCTCTCTCTCTCTCTCTCTCGCTCTCGTAGTTGCGTTTTTTGTACGCTGCTCGCGGCAGAGGTCATGGTGTCGGGAACACAAACACAGACGACGACCACGACGGACCCGCGATCGATCGTTCGCGATCAGGGGAGCAGTGTGTAATGTGGGTGTTGCCGGCCAGACTAAAACTCCCGTCGTCCCGTTTCTATCCCGTTCAAAAGCGACGAGCGATATACAGGGCGAGGCAAAAAAAATGCTGCAGAACACAATTAAAAACGCGATATCTTTTTCATTTTTATCTTTAATATTTTTATTGAATATTTTTATATTCAAAAATATGTTATTTTTTAGGTGTAAGCTTGCTCTTTAAAATGCCACAAACGGAAAAGTCCCGCGCTTTTTATGTCCACAGATATTGACAGCCAAAGAGACATCGAAATGAAGTGTGGAACGTTCCTTTTTTCGCCAATCTCACGTCTCGCTGTTGCTTTACAGAGTCCTGTTGCAATCTCCGGGGCTTTCACATGAATTGTTTGCATTTCTAGGACTACAAGCAACCCTTTAATAGCTGTGGCACATGAATTTGTTGATTTATCTCGGATTCACCGATCAAAAGGTATGCGAGGAATGCGAGAAATTGCGTATTATCGCATCTCAAACCCGGTTATCAAACCCGGTTTATGTGTCCTGGTGGCCAACCGAGGGTATAAATCATCAGCTGAACTCTCTGGCAACTAAATCCCATCGCTTTTGTTTTCGTTTACAAACCACAGGATAACGAACGTGTTTCTCATCGAAGCAAAAACCAAGGTTCGAAATTTCATTTATGGCGCTTTTTTTTTTAATTGTGTTCTGCAGCTTTTCTTTTGCCTCCCCCTGTAGTGTCCGGCACCAAGGCATCAGACGCTCCTGCTCCTTCGCGATCGGCAACCCTTTTACCCCCCCCCCCCCCCCCCCCCGTCGCGGTGACTTTTGTGTGCCCGTTGGTTGAATCATTTTCCTTCTTTTTTTGCTTTCTTTCGTCTACCGCCTTTCTCGCGCTCTCTCTCTCTCTCTCTCTCTCTCTCTCTCTCTCTCTCTCTACCCCTTTTCTGTCTCTATTGCGGGCCAGCGATGATTAGAGCGCGGGTCCGTGGGCCGCAGCAACATCCGTGCCTGCCGTTGACGCTTTCGCTCTACAACTAAACCACCCCATCTCCCCCCCCCACTCCCTTCACACCGCCTTCTCTAAAACTCGATCCCTCGAATCCGTTCCAACCACCTCCTAAAACCCTCCCCAGTTACTTCTTCCATCGTCGCTTCCCACCCCGCGGGTGTTCGCTGCATTCGCCGTTCCGTGCTCGATCTTCGGTGCGGTGTGGTGGGGAGGGCGCTTCGCTCTCGCTTGCCCAGCGAGCGAACACGACTGGGGGGGGGGGGGGGGGGGGGAGCGGAGGAAAAGAGGGAGGAGGAGGGGTGGGGGGGGGCGCGCGCTACGATCGGGTCGTGGGAATGTTATAAAACACAGTGCAGATCGTCGCAGGCGATACATTTTGCAAAGAACCGTTCCCCAGTGCACAGCAGCAGCAGCAGCAGCAAGTCGCGAGTCCCTGGCCACCAAGACAGTTTCGGTGGGTGGCGCAGCCGGAACGCAATCCTAGATTTACCACTTCTTCCCAGGGACTTTATCCCCCTTTTTTTGCGTTTTTTCCATTCTTTGCGACTCGCGGATCGCTCTCGACTCGATTCAATCCCTTATTCAGGGAGCCTGGCGTACTCGTGTGTGTGTGTGTTTGTGCATGTGTATATGTGTGTGCCTGTGCAGTGGGTGGACCAGTGCTGGTCGGTGTCGGTTGGGAGGGTGGCGGTCGAGAGGATTTGTTTTCGTTTTTTTTTTGTCTTTTGGATACTTTCCTGGAGGCAACTTGGGGAACTTGGGGGCAGCTGCGACCATCACCACCACCACCACCACCACCAACAACAACATCGAAAAACATTTAGAACTGTGCATGTGTGTGTTTAGACCTTTTTGGGACCCCAAACCGGGGCGGTGGGGGGAGACAAAGATGAAGTGGATTCACAGCAACAGCAAACAGCGCAGGGGAAAGTGATCGCATCTCTACACGCCCGCTAGCATCCCGAAACGGCTCCCATAAACACTCGACCATATCAAACATCTCCTTCAACCCTTTTTTGAGTGTTTTTTTTTTGTTGCGTGGAGGGAAGCGAACTGAAGCGGTGAACGGTGGAGGTGAGAGAGAATGGTGGCCAACCCCGAGAATCCCCCCGGGGGAGCAGCGTAGGAGCGAAGGGGGCGCGAAAGTAAAAGTCGTCCGCGAACTAGTCGCGCGCGCGCGCGCGGAGGAGGGGGGGGGGGTCGTATGGGTCCCTCACCACTGAAGGGAGGTCCTCCTTGCCACTCCCTTGCCACTGCAAACCGTCACCACACATACATAGACGGTCGCCGCAGCTGACTAACTATAAAATAACTCTTTTTTTTGTCTCTCTCTCTCTCTCTCTCTCTCTCTCTCTCTTTCTTTCTATCTGTTTTTTTTTTTGGTTTTTTCTTGATTTTTTTTTTGTATCTGACCCTTTTTTCCACCAGCGAACTTTTCTTGTGGTGACTTGCGCGGAGCGACAACAACAAGCGACGAACCCGACTCACCCCCGCATCGGTGTGGGTGTGCTAGTGCGTGCGTGCGTGCGTGCGTGCGTGTGACTGTTTTGTGTAGTTGGCCGTTCGGTGGCCAAAAAGCAAAAAAACAAAAAACAAAAAAAACACTCCGCCAAGTGGATCGATTCCGCCGATTTCGTCGCGGATCAACGCGCGACTGGTTGTGTGATTCGGTGCGTGTCTGTGGGCGTGTTCCCGGGAGAACCACACCCGGGAAGGGGCCTCGATCAATTCCGGCCGGTAAACACAAAGCTGCCCCCCGGGGGTGCGGTGCGGTGCGGTGAGCGAGCCAGCCAGCCAGAGTCAATCAACCTCTTCACTCATCCGACGAAGCAAAACAAAAAAAAAACAAAAAACAAAACACGACGCAGCAGCCAGAATGCGTTTGCAACAAACGGTAAGTGTGTTCCCGGTTCGGTGTCCTTTTGTGGGTCCTTTTTCGATTCGCCCCCTTCCCCCACCGCCGATAGTACCGATTGCATTACGCAACCACGCAGTGGGGTCTCGATCGGGCCATAATTCGGGGTATCATAACACCCACGGCACCTGCAAGTGGCCACTTCAGCATACTTCAACATTTTGGGTATGCCCGCAGCAATCCCCCCTTGTTTTACTTTTTTTTTTTGTTGACCATCGTGGATTGGGCCCCCCCGCCCGGCATCAATCTTGTTGATTTTTGGCAGATGTTTGAAGTTGAAATAGTGATGCTTTTTCTTCATTTTGCCTGAAAACACGATTTTTGGCGATTTGTTACAAAAAAAGTATCAACAATTTTCATGAAATCTCGATGAGACTACCTTGCAAATAGTTTCAAGATTATGTGTTCAAAGTTTCAAATCAATCGGACGAGTAGTTTCTATGCTACGATGGGTAGAACGACTTTGAAAACGGTGACAGATTCGTCAACGAACCCGGTCGTTGAAGTCTTTTGATTTGTACCGAGAAACGGCTCATGTTTGATGATTTGTTTTGGAAAAAGTATCAACCCATATGTATTTTTGTAAATGCCATAACAATCTACAACTTTTGAAGAATATTTGGACGTATTTTGGGGAAGATTTGTGCAATACTTCATCCATGGCATCCAATTTAGGAATGCGCGTCTGCAAATGCATTAGGCGCGCCACTTTTAAAAAATCAGTATCTTGGTCATTTTCACTTCGATTGATGCCAAAATTTTACACAATATCCTTGTAAAGATCAGCATTAAGGGAACAATGTTAAAAATATGTGTCACCAAACAAAATTAAACACCGAAGCCCCCTTTTAAAAGCAATTTGGTCTCTTTCTCTCGAGAGAGAGACAGACAAGACAGTGTTGCAAGTGGGCATGTCACCACCACCACCACCACCATCGGGGAACTTGCACGTCATGTTTCGCTTCCCCTCTACCGCTGCCACCCCCGTGGGTGGCAGCAATGTGGAAGCAATTAACGCAACATAATCGAGCGAGCGAGCGAGGGCGCGCGTGTCACCCGAAAAAGGTCCAAACGGTCTCATGTCGTCATGGTCGTGGCTGGCTGGTAGGGTCGGTCGAGCTGCTTCCCTTCACCACGCGATCGCGATCGCGCTCGACGCACAACGTCATCACCCGATACCAAAAAGCCGCAGCGAGTCTGCGGTCTGAGACGGCGCACGGCCTGTGCAGGGCCGCGGGAACTGCTTATGCTGGCCAACCAACCAACACACTCATAACCCGCGTGTGTACAGGGGGTGGCAACATGGAAGTGATGCCACGCTGACGCTGGTGGCCGTTTTAGTCAAGTTTTTCTTTATTTAGATTTAAACATCTAAACATTAAAGCGACGTGCATGAGTTACGAAACTATAACATTATTTGTGACGCCATAAAGTCTGGTGGTTGTGTTTCTGTTTGCGAAAAACAATGCGATAGCAAACTAGTGAGAGAACAAGTTTATAAGTTGGCATTTTCAACAGAACATCAGTTTTTCTGTCGGACGAGAAATGGTTTTCTCGGAAGCCAATGCTTCTGAACGAAACGATGAAACTGTGACGGATGTTGTGTATTTTTTTCCAACAGAATTCAGCACCAGCGCGTAAGCGCATTGCAGGCATGAGGTTTTATAATCTCATCGTAGTCGAACCTCCATTGTTTCCTAATTTAAAAACAAAGAGAATTCTACGCATGAGGGGAAAAAAACATTTCTTCAGATACCTTTTAAAAACAAAAGGCAACCGGTAAAGATTTGGGGAAATTAATTAAATCGAACAATACAAAAATTCGCAACGAATGAAAGATTCCAGGTTCCATTTTCTGACTAGCAATGAGTGAGTGTCTCACTGTATGTTGCGCGCGTTCGGTGGTGCACGATCGTGCCGTTTTGTTGTTGTTGCTGCTGCTGCTGCTGCTGCTGTTGTTCTTGGTGTGCGCTTATGCGATGCTCATCTTCTCCTCCCCAAACACTCTAGCGACTCTTCGTGTGCCCTGGCAAATGGCATTGCAATGCACATCGCTCTGCTACTGTTGTTAGTGGTTGTTGTGTTTACATTCCACGTGTTTTCCACACGGTGTGGACGATCGTGGCATGTCGCCCTTTACGCCACGTCGTCGTCCAACGCCAACTCCCACGACTCACATCGCTCTCGGTCGCTTTTGCTTCGCCGATTTCTCCAAAATACAAAAAACACACCAAAAAGAAAAAAAAAAACAAAACTTCCCAGCGTTGTACCACGCGGTACGCGGTTCGCACGGTCCCGTGAAGTTGGGGGAGTGGTGGGGGGGGGGGGGGGGGAGGTCTGGGAATGGCCGATGGACCCCGGGGAACTGGGTCAAGGTGCGTTTGCCACCGCCACCGTTTTTCTTCTTTCTTTTTTTCCGGACGAACGACGAATTTCCGGAGGATGCGCGTTCCCGGAGTTTCGGCCGCACGGCAACCGGAAGTGATGAGCCCTTCGGTCTTTGGGTGGGGGGGGGGGGGGCGATCGATCGATTGATCAGTCGCTGGGGTCTCTCTGTCTCTCCCTCCCATGTTAAGGTTCCCACCGGCCAACCAATCGGGTCGATCTCCGTACATTGCCTGATGATGATGATGATGATGATGCCCCGCGGTTGTTGTTGTTGTTGCGGGCACGGTGCTACCACCGCACTTGCCATCCAGCTGGCCACCTATGCTCCTTTGTCTCGGTTCACGAGCTGACGATGAGCAACGGATCAGTAGTGAAGAAAAAGATGAAGAGAGGGAGAGAGAGCGAGAGAATGGGAAAAGATATGTATTATGTAACCTTCCTGGCTGGTGCAGTGCGTTCCTCTCCTCATGCCTTATTTTTTTTTTTTGGGTCATCCCTCATATTCCTCCCCAAATAACCCCATCTCTCTCTCTCTTTCTCTCTCTCTCTCTCTCTCTTTCTCTCTGTTTTTCTATCGTCTGGAGTGTGTTTATATGTGTGTGCTTAAAATCGTATACCGACCATGATTTTCATGTTTTTCTCTCTGCACTTTTGTGTGTGCCTGACTGCTGTGACTGGACACCCCCCCTCCTCCTCCTCCCCCCCGGGGTGACTAAACTGGTACTGTGTGGACCGGCCGGATCGATCGAACGATCGATCGAACGATCGCTCGCGGTCCAAACTCGAAAGATCCAGATATAAAGGGAGGAAGTTGCTGGGACGATGGTTACGGCATTACGGGAATGACCGCGGGCAAAACCACCGACCCACCCACCCACCCACTCGACCATCGGTAGCGTCGAGCTGGCTGGCGGTTTCTACGCATTCACATTCGCTTTCATTCGCACGCGTTTGCCACACACTCGCGCGCACCGCAAACGTCCATACACTTTCGGTTATTTGCTTACCTAAACAAGGATCATTTTTTGACGATTTTTTTTAGAAGAAACCATTCAATGTTATTTTTCCAAATGAATGACATATTAAAGTACAACTGTAGAAGAATATTGGGTTCAATTTTGGGGAAGATTTGTATAAAAATCCATCCATGGCAACAAATTGAAGCACTCGTGTCTACGACAAGATACTTTCTTCCGGTGCCCATCGTAGCTGCGTGATGGATCATCAGAAAAGCACAAATCGGTACTCGTTAGAAAGATTATAAGTTTATCCAGGTAGCGCCGTCGAGTTTTTGTTGAATTTCTCATTTTTCGATTTTGGGCAGGTTTTTGAAGTTGACCAAGTGATGCTTTTTCTTCACTTTGCTCCAAAACACGATTTTTGGCGATACTTAAAACACTCAACGCCGTACCCGTATAGAACGCCGTACCCGTATATAGTACGCCGTTAACCATTAAAAAGTGTGCAGTTTGTTGTCACTTCTCTTTTCTTCGCTATTTTTTCATCGCAAATGCAACGTCATCATCATTTGAAGTGTGGGTAGATGAGCGCCAAGCGGTGTTACGTCTCGTGCTGTGACCATCCTTTTTTCTCTCTCGCGTGCTCCCTTCCCACCCACCCTTTTGTTTCTCTTTCATTCTCCTTCCCTTCGCTTCCCCGCCAATTTCTTCACCCTGCGCGTATTCTCACGCAAACTGTCACGCACTGCTACACCATGGCCGCCGACACCGAAAAATGCCGACAATATAATGACAGTCGGACAGTGATTTCGCACCACCACTGCCACCGCCCGTTGCATTGCTAAAGCACACACGCATCTGCAGGCGCCCCGGCGAGGTTGGCCTTGGGTCGGCGGTCCCTACTTGGTGGGAGATGACGGCGAGGGACTGCGCGAAGGGGAGATGCAATTTTGTGTGACCGGTGCCGGAGTGAGATTTTTCGCGCGCGCGCGCGCACCTCCAGCCACCAGCACTCTCTTTCTCGGGGTTTTGGATAATCGTTCCATGCCCACCATCATGGTCAGTAGCAGCAGTGCGCTGGTGGTCCAAACTTGGGTGCAACGCCATTTTGGGCCGCGGACAACCATTGCAGCATTGTTGGCTAATCGCCGGGTCCGCGGGACCGCAAACGGATTGACAAACATTTCCATTGAGCACCGGGGGTGGAGAGTAATAAACGCAGGGGGGGGGGGGCATTTTGGGACCGTGACCGTGAGAAGACGGTGGACGCCAGAAGGAACACAATGGTGCCGCCGCCATGGGATAGTGCAGACGGACGTGACGGCGTTCTCACGCCAGCTCCCAGATCCGTTCCGAGACGACTCATCAGACAGGTTCGGCTGCGGCTGCGGCTGCGGCCCCTGACCTGCGCTTGGGTGGTGAAGGGCTGTGGGAAAGGCGTCAGGAGGTCAACCTTGCCCCCGCCTTCCCGCTCCTGGTGTGGCCGGCCGCAGCGCCAGCATCCGATCGAAACGAAATCAGATCAAAATGTCAAGGTAATGGTAGCCCCAAGTGCCGGCCGAAACGGTGCCTTCTCTTTCAAGTGACAGTGGGAAGAAGAATGGCGCTCCGGGGCATCTGACCACTGTAGGCGACCGCATCCTGCGAGCTGACCAGTCACCAGTCCAGGGCCGGCCCAGTGCAGGCCTTGGGGGGGGGGGGCGCTGATGTCACTTCCGTTCGGGGTTGTGTGTTGGGGAACAGGGAGAGGAAGTACCGCTACGGCAGAGAGGAACTTGCCGGTGGTCCATGTACTTGCTATTCGAGGCGATTAAATATCTTTTGAAGTTTATTTAGGAATGCTGCTTTTTCCCTGCTGTCAAGCCGGATACGATTCGGGGTTCAAATATGACCCTTTCTCTCTTTTGTGAAAAACAAACAAAAACAGCTTGTCAACATTACAAAAACGGTTAATTTTTGATATTCTTTTTGGTGAAGAAACCTTTCAACCTTTCAACAACAACGGTTTATTTGTTTTCTAAATGTTATATTTAGCTACAACTTTTCACGAATGTTCGGTTGCATTTTGAGCAAATATGTTTTAAAACTATATCCATGGCTTTATATTTTGGGAGCCACGGTCTTCGAAAAGGTACTTTCTTCCGGTGCCCATCATAGCTGCGTGATGGGTGATCAGAAAAGCACAAATCGATACTCGTTTGAAAGGTTATAAGTTTATCTAGGTAGCGCCGTCGAGTTTTTGTTTAAATTCTTATTTGTCGATTTGTGGCAGATTTTTGAAGTTTAAATAGTGATGCTTTTTGTCATTTTGCCTTAAAACACGACTTTTGGCGATTTGTTTAAAAAAAAGTATCAACAATTTTCACAAAATCTCGACGAGACTACCTTGCAAATAGTTTAAAGATTATGTGTTCGAAATTTCAAATCGATCGGTACAGTAGTTTTTATGCTACTGGGCAACGACTACGAAAACGGTGTCAGATTTGTCAAACCGGGTTCGTCGCTTGAAGTCTCTAGATTTGTACCAAAAAACGGCTCATGTTTGATGATTTGTCTCTGAAAAAGTATCGACCTATATAAATTTCGGTAAATGCCATAACAATCTACAACTTTTGAAGAATATTTGGTACAATTTTGGGGAAGATTTGTGCAATACTTCATCCATGGCATCCAATTTAGGAATGCGCGCCTGCAAATGCATGAGGTGCGCAACTTTTCAAAAATCAGTATCATGGTCAGTTTCGCTTCGATTGACCCAAAAATTGCACATAAAATTCTTGAAAGTATTCATGGAAAAATGTCAAATATAAAAAGGGTTAAAAAATAGGCTAATTACCTTAGCCCCCCACGTTAATAGAAATTACAAACTTTGCCTCCTTTGGTGCCAAATTCAAAACAAAACTAGACCACCCTTCTCTCGCTGGCCTTCACCGGTCGAGCTCGAGTGCGCTACGGCAACTGTGAACACGGTGTCGTCTTGCCGTGCTCGTCTCGAATTTCCAAAACAGGTGTCCATAACCCGTGCTCACCCGGATTCCAGACCACTCTGCATGCTAGTGCTATTGTTAAATTGATTCCATTAATGGTGAATGCCACCCCCGGTGGGGGGGGCTCCAGGTGCTCGAGCGTGGCGTGAGCAAAGCCCTTTGCACTTTACGCGCTTTACGTGCTGCTAGGCTATGGCTTACTACTGCCTGCCTGGTGGTGCACTGGCTTCGGTGACGTTGTTGCAACAACTCGCTACAATGCCAGACAGCAGAGACTGTTGTGTGGACACTTGCCAGGTGTATGCGTATGAAGCCGTTGTTTTAATTCGAAAGAGAAAAATAAAAACGTTTTTTGTGGGAAGACGGATAAACGTTTATTCTCCAAAGTAACGGCCATTCGTTAGCTACACAATTCAACTACATATCTTTATTCAATCTTTTTATTCAAAAGACTCGTTAGAAATTGATTAATTGTTGCTTGTAACGATCGCAAGTAACCCTTTCTGGCCAATAAGGCCTGCAATTTGATGTCTTCAAACAGTTTCGCTGGTTGGTGGTTCTCACATCAATATCACTACTTTTAAAATGTTTAAACCACACTTTGCACTGTGTTTCAGTAAGAGCATACCCACCGCTAACCTTCAATAAAAAGTTTGATGCGATTCGGCCGCCGATTTTTGGAGACAAAGGCAAAAAACGAACGATACCAGGAAAGGGGTACCAGGAAAAAGATACCGGGTGCGCCTATCAGGCGGTACCCTATTTTAAACGTTGAATAACTCTGTCATTTTTCAACCGATTTTGACAAACGCGACAGTTTCTGAAACTTCAGTCTAGGCCATTTTAGTAATGGATCACTTTACGTTAAAAGTGTGGACTGAAATTGTCACACTTTTGCATTGAAAATAATCGGTCCATAGTGGAAACTGCGATGGTGCCTTTGCCGCATTATGACGACGCTGGCCTTTTTTTCTGTGGTTCTATTTGAAAGATAAGGTTTATGCCAACAAACCGAAGCCTGTGAAACAACTTCGAGCAAATATTGGAGCTGAAATTGCCACAATAACTCCCTGAATGCCCGAAAAAAAGTGCCGCTTTTTTTTGTATGCGCGAATGAAGGCGATCTATTTGATCGAATACCATATTTTGAGTATGGCATTAATAAATGGCATAGAATCACCTAAATAAAACCTGAAAAATGGCAGAGTTATTCAACGTTTAAAATAAGGTACCGCCCGATGGCGCACCCAGTATTTGGCTATCATTTATCATCATCATATCATTTACAATTGTCATTAATCTCCTCTTCCTGTCTCTCTCTCTCTCTCTGTCTAGTGGTTAATGGTGGCGGTGGTCTGTGGTGTGCTGCTGGCAGGATACGGTGCCGACGCCCAGACGCGACGCCTCCGTGTACGGCCGCGTGTCCTGGTCGCTCCATCGAGCGCCGAGTACAGTGACAGCGCGGAGGAAGCAGCAGACGATAGCCGACCGCAGGCGCAGGGTGCCATCCCGCAGTACTACCGGGCGCAGGACCGTATCGGTGACAGCAACGCTGGTGGTGGTGGTGTTGGTGGACAGCGTCTGGTGCTGGTTGCGGCCGGTGACGATGACGAGTACAACCAGTACGGCAGTGTGCAGGGAGGTGGGCGGGCACGTGCCGAACAGCAGTACCAGCGGCCAGCGGCCAAAAGTACCTCGGCACCGACGGCACCGGCTGCCCGCTCGAAGGCGGCCCAAAGTAACGAGTCGCGGGCACCGCCGGTCCAGACGATCCGCAACTACAGCAAGGTGAACGATGATGGTTCGTTCACGTTCGGGTACGAGGCGGCCGACGGTTCGTTCAAGGAGGAGACGCGCGGTACCGACTGTGTGGTGCGGGGCAAGTACGGTTACATCGATCCGGACGGTAACAAGCGGGAGTTTACGTACGTGTCGGGCAATCCGTGCGACCCGAACAACCCGGACGGTAGCGAGGAGGAGGAAGCGGGTGGGGCCGAGCGGGACGGGGACGGTGAGTCGGGTGAGAATGTGCCGCAGAACTATCCGCAGCGTCGCCCAGTACCGCCGCCGCCGCCGCCGCCGGTGGCCGCCCGTCCCACGGTCCGACCGGTCACGGCACCAACGGTCCCGGCGCCCCGTCCCACGACCACCGTCTTCCAGAGCGACTACTCGGACCGGAACCGGGCTGAGGAGCAGGAGGTACAGATTGGCCAGCGGGGTAACGGGGGCCGCCCAGCCGCTCGCCCCTTCGGTGGGGTCCAGCAGCAGCCACAGCCAACTCTGGCCACGGTGACGCAACGGCCACGGCCGGTCCAGCTTGTCCCGACCACACCGAGCAGCGTGTCGCCCACCTACCACAGTCCGTCCCCGCCACCCCAGACCGTCGTACCGGTCAACATTACACCGAAACCGGTCTACCGGGTGTCCCCGCAGCCAACGCAACCGACACTCGCACCCACCACCTACCGGCCGGCCGGTGGGCCGGCGATCGGTGAGTTTGTCGGCTCGACGGTGAGCACGCGCGGCCCCTCGAACATCGACTTCGAGGCCGAGTTCAAGCGCTTCCAGCAGGACAACAAGGTACCGGTCGCAGGGCCAGGGTCACCGAGCAGCACCAGCAAACCATCACCCGCCCCGTTCGGTAAGGCACCGGGCCCGGCGACGGTCGTCGGGGTTGCCAACGGGAACCCCATCTACCAGTCGCAGCTCATCTTCGATCCGGCCTCCGGGCAGTACGATACCGCGCTGTACCAACAGTTGCCCCAGAGTGAGGGTGATTTCCAGCTGAATCACCGCATCCAACCGTACGTTGCCGCTGGACCGCCCCATCCCGCCGCCGGCCATCTTGTGTCGCTCGAGCAGCTGCAGCAACAGTCGCCACTGTACCGTACGGCCGGCCCAACCGCTAGCCAACCGCGGCCCCAACAGCAACAGGTCCAGATCCCGCAGCAGCTCTACCAGAAGCAGCAGAACGAGCTGCAGTTCATCAACAGCCAGCAGCTGTTTGCCCAGCAGCTCGAGCTACAGCAGAGTCAGCTGCGGGCGGATCGGCTCGAGGCGGCGAAGAAGGTGAACGGACCGCCGGTACCGCTCCATCGCTTCCAGCCGCAACCGCAGCCGCAGCCGCAACCGCAGCAGCAGCAGCAGCAGCAGCAGCAGCAGCAGTACTACTTTATTCAGCCGCAGGGACCACCGCACGGTGGTGGTGGTCAAATCGATGCGTTCCTGCGTGGCCACAACATTGACTACTAGGCGGCGCTTGCTTTCCTTTCCTTTTCCTTTCCTTTCCTTTTCTTTTCTGCCCGTTACGTGGCTACTTTGTTCTTCCTCCGTTCTCTTTAGTATTTGTATCCTTTTTTGTTTTTGTTTTAATTTTGTTTCCTTCGTTCCACTGCTCCACTGCCACTAAACGGTGGTGTTGATTTTTTTTTTCCACAACTTTCTTCTACCATTTCGTTTTTTCTGTGCACTACCCAGCGCGCGCCCTAACTCTCTACTGCCTTTCAGTTCTGTTCTCTTCCTTTCCTCCGTACTGCTTGTTTTTTCTTCTTCTTCTTCTTCTTCTTCTTCTCGCTCTCCATATTTAAGACTTATGACTAATTTAATAGTTTTGTACAACGAACCCGTACATAATACTCCTACTACATCATCCCTTGCTGCATCGGTTTTTTCTTTCTTCTTCTTCGGTCCGCCGAAAGAATGCACAAACAGGGAGGCGCATTCTCGTTAAACACTTCAAAGAACACCCTGTTCCCCCTTCGAGGGTTGCGCACAGTCTGTGCAATTGTGCGGATTGTGTTGCGCGTGCGCGTTGTATTTGTTGAGGGTGTTATTTTTTTTTTTGTTTCCATTTGTTGTATAAAACACAATACGGACGTGGACAAACGATTGCTGCTTAAACGAATGACGAAAGGACAGGACCCAGGTGCCCCGAGTGTCCGCAGGCTTCCGGTTAGGATTGTGGTTGCGATTAAAAGCACTACACAGTGTTTTCCTTCGAATGTATTTTATGAAAATGGTATCTAATTAATAAATAAAAAAAACACAAACAACAATACGAAAGGAATCAGGATATATAGACAGGGAGAAGAGAGAGAGAGAGAGAGAGAGAGAGAGAGAGAGAGAGAGAGAGAGAGACGGATATGGAAAGTAAAAACATGAGAAGAAAACCATTTTGATTTTCTGCTGTGCTGAGACACTACTCTTAATAACCAATTTGTACATAACGTTAGGCCGCAGTTCAGCGCATTACGAGACTCGTTAATTCACGTTATCCTTCCACCACTGCTCTCCCTCTCCTCCCACATGTACTTTACCTAGACGTGAGCACTCCGGCACGCTCTAGCATCTTTGTCTGACAAATTAAAATACGAACAAAAATGTGCAACAATGTGACCACGCGCTGATTCCGGGACGAAGGGCAGCAAACAGGACAAACAGAAGAGAAAAAAAACAAAGAGACGGAAGCGACGGAACAACAAAACAATGAGTGTGTGGTGTTAAGGCAAATCAAGATTAAACTTAAACAGAAGAAGTAATGCAAGTATAGCGTGTAATAAAGAAAATCGTTCGAAACAAAACCAAACCGCCCTTGAACAAAGCAGATTGATTGTGCTCTCGATGACATTGAAGCGCCTCGACGATCATTGTGCCCTCCTTCGTTTGTACCTCTTTGTGTGCTTTTCTTCTCTGGGATCGGGGAGGGAATCAAAGGTTGCAACAAAGTTGCCCTGGTGTGGAGATTACATATTTAGAAAATAGCCAAGTGCCAGTGTGCTGTCCGGTTAACGGCGGTCTCAATATTCCGGCTTGAAACATGAAAAAAAATAATCAAAAAGATCCGCGAGAGAAGGGGTAGAAAACCGCATACGAAGCAGCGTTATAAGTGGCTCTGTGCAAATGGGGCCTTGCGGCACGATCCCTCCCCCGATTAAGCTCCGCAGCGGACGTTTGGGCGTTGGACAAAAGCGGGCTGATCCGCAATTCAACGACCTTTCCCTGTCCCTTCCACTAACGGCCCTCAACGCGCCATTCTGTCGCGGTGGCGAGCGCGAGAATAAATGCCACAACATCAGTGCCCGTGCCCGTGCACTCCACCCATGGTCACCCGCTGCTTGAGATGCAGTGAGTGGCATAAGTAAAATGCCCAAGAATTTCGTTTTTTTTTTGCCTCTCTCTTTAGAGTTTAGGGCCGTCAGGCGTTAGGGCCCTTTTTTAAACGTTGAATCACTCTGTCACTGTATAGCCGATTTTAGAAAATAACCCAGTTTTATTTAGGTTATTCTATGCCATTTATTATGACAATTTCAGTCCACTCTTTTAACGTAAAGTGATGCATTACTAAAATGGCATAGACTGAAGATTCAGAACAGGTCCTAATTGTTCAAATCGGCTGAAAAATGACAGAGTTATTAAACGTTTAAAGTAGGGCACCGCCTGATGGCGCACACCGTTTAGAAGTTCTGACATTCCTCTTCCAAATTCACTAGCTTTCAGTTCGATTGGTACGATTACATATTGTTGATAAATAATACTAAACCAGAGAGGGCGATCGATTGTGATCGTGCGACAAACGTTGAACAAAAGTTCACTTTACAGTAAATATTATTGCGTCTCTGGTCACGTTATCTTTTGAAGGGGTTTTTCCTTACAATTGGCTTCCTTTTATCAACCAAAACTGGAGCAAAAACACATAGATATACCTCTCGGAAATAACTGCAGGTCCGTGGTTGATTAAAAAATTAGAAAAATGCATTCAAAACAGCACTACAACGATTCTAAACATATCGCAACATAAAACCACCGGTGCTTATTTATGTTTGCTCTCGTCGTCGCTCGAATCACCTCCTCGAAACCTTCAGGTTTTGCATCCGGTTGAGTTTTTTGTTGTGGCAAAATCGGGCGGCGATCGAGAAAAATCGAGAAACAATCCTAATGCTGGACTTGTGCCAGTCACTGTAGCTATTGTCCCCCACCCACCGCCCGGGTGTGGCGTGTGAGTCATACCGTTGCTAGGTTCCCCTGGAACCCCCCCCCCCCTTTCCCCTTGAGTGGTGCTTTGACGGAGATAACGCGGGTGTCTCCGGTCCGGAACGCTTGGAAGCTCAGCTCTATTACGTTACGGTATCCCCACATGCTACCCACGGTGTTAGAAGCTGTTCTTGTCTGTTCTGGTCCCGTGCTTTCCACAGTGGCTGGTATTTATTAGAAAGGGCGTCGAGTCCGCCGCCCAGCTGTGGCGGTGACTCAGCTCGGCAAGAATGCGATCCATTTGCTCAGCGATCCGCACGCCGAAGGTCGAGCGGCGGCTCCACCACAACACAACGATCACCGTTACCGCGTGTTGCAAGGACGTTCGTTTTCCCGTTTTGTACTGCGGGGTGGGGCCCCCTCACCGGTGCCCAATTACATACGTGGCGTGGAGTGGCGAACCGGATCTGTGGTAGATTAAGATCGCGCATACCTCTTTGCGGCCTTTGTGCCGGTGTCAGTGATTGCCCCGGATGGATTTGTGTCGGTGCGTTGTCCATCACCGGCCCTTCCCATGGATCCGCTAGCGCTCGCCAAGGCACTAACCAATGATCAGTGCCTCGCGCATAAGGTGACGCGCGAACTCGCCTGAGGCGACGCCGTCCAAGGTCCCAAAAATGGGCAAGCTCAACTCCAATCCACTCCACAGTCTCGCAGCCTTCCTTTTCCACTGCCCCCACAGGGCCCCACAGAAACGGTGTGACCCCTGCAGTGGAGGATTGAAACACAAAACGAAAAAAAAAAAGAAAGAAAACCAAAAAAACACCGTCGGTCAAAGCGAAATGAAACAAGTTTACGACCTAAAATACGACCAACGCACAACGAGCGCGCACAGGCAGGCGTGCAGGCCGGCTTTGGCCTTAAACTAATTTCTCGAAGCCCCCTCGCAGGCTCAAGCAGACGCCGCTCGCCGCCCGTGCTCTCCTGCGCTGGGATGATGCGCACCGCCGCTATTTATCACGCTTGCAAGCCAAGGTCAACCTCCAGTGCCGCATTAATGCCTGTGCCCGGGTGGCCCAATCAGCCTGTGCCCTGGCGATATGCACACTGTTTGTGAAAAAGGGATTCGATTGGAGTGTGGTATGATATGCGCGGTTTATGAAAGAAACGAAAAGCATTTTGCATTCAAAAACGGAAATTCGGTTTTGTTTTCCGACGCGGACAGTAATGCATACATAAATCATAAAATAAAACCGATGATTAACCGTTGATTAACCTTTAATATTTGGCGGCATAAAATAGGACACATCTCGGGCCAGAAATGAGCAGGAAACAGATGGATAACGGTGTCATTTTGTATGTCTTTTAATAAGCAGAATGTAGCAGCATAAAACATAGCGATTAAATTATTGGGCCCCAGTGTTGCGTATGAATTTGTCCCACCATTTATAACATTACAGCTGGATTTTTAATCAATTTAGATTTAGGTTGTTTTGTTCGATAATAGCTCAATATTATTGTATTGGACGATACTGTGGGCATTTTGCCTGTTTAAAGGATTGTTGGTATGAAATCAATGCTCCAATACGCATTTATGATCTCTATGCTGTAATGGCAGCTTGCCAAGTCGGGCCAGAACTTAACGGGACGTTTGTGATAACTTAATAGAAGGTAGAATGATCTTTTCCAGGCATTCTTCTTTGCACAAACGGCCGTTCATGGACCGTCCCGTGATGAAATCTTTCGTTTTCAAACCACAACCGCAGAGAACGCTTGCCAAATGAGCAGTTTACGAGCAGATTTATCGGCGTAAATGAACTAAAACCTTCCTTTCGTATTCCCTCTTTGATTGCTAAAGTCAAATTTGCCACCCGCTTTTGCAGTTTTACGTGCAAATGCAGTTTTAGGTGGGTTTGTTCTCCAGTCAATTGAAGGGGGTCTTCGGTATTTAATTTTGTTTTGTGACACATAATTTTAACATTTTTCCCCGAATGATGATCCTTTCAAGAACGTTGTGTAAAGTTTTTGCATCAATCGAAGCAAAACTGACCAAGTTACAGATCACGCTGCTACGATGTGCACCGTGAAAAGTATCTTATCGAAGACACGACTGCCTAAATTTGATGCCATGGATGGAGTTTTTATTCAAACTTCCCCAAAATACGTCCAAATATTCTTCAAAAGTTGCAGTTTAATATGCCATTCACTTGGAAAAATAAAGTTGAATGGTTGCGCCACAAAAAATCGTCAAAAATGTTCCTTTCCATTGTGAGTGTGCAGACGTTTCTTTTCTCCCTTCGTGTTCCTTCGGCGATAACTTTTGAAATTGTGGCTCGATTTTAACAATTTTTTCCTCACTAAAAGAAAAGACATAGACCTTTAAAAAGACACCAACAGAGTTGCAAAGCAATCACTAGGAGCGCTACGGTGAATAAAAGAATGCGACCAAATATTAAGTGCTGCAAGCTTTGTTATGTTTTTAGAGGCAACTATGGAATAATAATAATCAATCCTTGCTGCCACTTTCACTTCACTGGAACTCGAGCTAATCTTCTTGTGTGAACGCTAGAACGAAGCAGAATCGTAGCAGCACCAGTCCCGCAATCGCCCTGTCTGTCACGCATTGCGTAAGTCAGTCACAGATGAGCTTTATCATCATGCAATGAAGCGATGGAGACGGTGGTACGGTGCGTCTTTGTCAGCGCTGGTAGTTTACCGGTAGTTGACGCTACCGCCAGTGTGCCAAACGTGTCCGCTACTTTCTGTTTCCTTTCCTACTAATCAAACCAATTGGATCCATCGTTTTTACTTTCACTTTCCAGCCAGCATGTAGCCGTGTTCTCTCTCCTTCGCTCTCTCTCTCTCTCTCTCTCTCTCTGTGTTCAGTTGTTTGATGTGCTGGGAACACGGCGAAGCCCGCTACACTAACAGACACTCACTGGCGGTCTATAGCTTCTGCTAGATTCCCCTTTGCCCCCACCTGGGGGTGTCTTATGTGTCCAGCTAGTGTCTAGTCCACTGACCACCTCAACACAGGCGGAAGAGCGATTCACACCGAAGGTACCGGTGCATACCGAACCGGTAGATTGCCACTTTCGCCACATGTGTCTGTTCCGGTATCTGGCTTGTAGGTCCGGGGGTGTGGTGCAGCTAAACCACGATACGCACGCTACCTACAGGCAGCTCGTATGCATATCCGGTACACAGGAGGCACGGAGCGTTTTGCGCGTTTTCACTTCGACTATCGTAGTCGTAGACGCTGTCGAGACGGTCGTTTTGCTTCGAGCGCGCCAGCCAGCCACTCTCGCCACATCCGTTAGAACAACAGCCAGCCAATAAACCTTTTTCCTGTCGCTTTTTTTTTCCACCACATAAAATGTCCCTTGCGGAAGGTGCTATTGTCTTCTAATGATCGTTGATTAATGGCCACGAGAACGATCGTGGCTAACCTTGCATTCCATCCGTTGCATTGCGCTGTATCATCCAATACAACTGCACTCTCTCAATATCTATCAAATCAATACGATCATACGATAACGCAAAACGATGAAGCTGCCTTGCAAATAGTGTGCAGATTACGTGTTCAAAATTTCAAATCGATCGGACCGGTAGTTTGTGAGTGAAAACGGTGACGGCGATTTGTTAAACCGGGTTCGTCGCTTTGAGTCTTTTGAGTCCCATTAAAATTGGCTCATTTTTGATGATTTGTTTTGGAAAAAGTATTAACCCATTTATATTTCGGTAAATGCCATAACAATCTACAACTTTTGAAGAATATTTGGACGTATTTTGGGGAAGATTTGTGCAATACTTTATCCATGGCATCCAAATTGGAAATGCGTGTCGTGTAAATGCCTGAATCGTGCGACTTTTCAAAAAGCAATATCCTGGTCATTTTGTCTGCAAATGATCTGAAAATTTCACACAAAACTCTTGAAAGCATCAGCATTGAGGGAAAAATGTAAAAAAATACTACAGTACCTTAGCCCCCCCCCCCCCGCGCCGGTCTGAACGAGCCAGCAAAATTTTCCTACAAACAGGGAAATTTTATGCACCGAAATCGATCGCTACTTCCGGCACCATCAGCAGCAGGTAGCGGGTTTTGCAGTGACATACAGAGGTGGCATAAGCAGTGGAGGATAATAACACGATTGGGTGCTTCTGTGTATTATGCAACTCTCGGTCGAGTGCAAAACAAAACAAATGCAAAAAAGAAAACCAAGTGCAACACATTTCCTGTGGCCTCTGTGGCGATTCAGGACACCGGGACGAGGCGCCATCGGCGCCGTCTTCCTTATTGCCTAGCCCCCGGGGGGCAGCGTTGGCGCTTTGATGGAACATCCCTGTTCCGGTTGCGGTTGGTGGTAAAAACAGGCCGAGCAGGAGCAAGAGCACGCTGGCCAGCCGGCGGCCATCTGGTAGCAAGCTGGTTTCTCCCTCCGTCTCGACCGTGGCCGGAAAAACCGGAAACGGGCTGATGCAGTACAGCCTCCTTGCGTAACGCATACGAAAACCGATAGCCGTCGTTTTTAAAGCTTCAAGCTGTTGGTAGCCAGTGCGCTAATCGGAATAATGAAAGCGGCTAATCGCTTGATCGCGCACAGTGCTTCGATGGAGCCGGAAAAAAATGAAGACGTGACTCCCGCGGACGCGGACTGCCAAACCAGAAAGTGTCCTTTCCCAAATAAAAAGAAAAGGTGAAAAAAAAATGTAACGAACGTCACGATTCGATTGCCAGCGTTGTGGTGTGGCCAACGGTAGGCAACGTAGGGCATTATGGCAGTGGCACCCTGCGTATCATACATTCATCCCCTATCGTAAAGAGAAAGGCACCCCGAGACCAAGAGAGAGAGAGAGAGAGAAAGAGAGAGAGAGCGAGAGAGAGCGAGAAAAAGAGAGTTAAAGGAGAATGGGCGCGGTTGGTATTAGCCAATATGCCCTCCTTTAATAATCGAACACCGAAAAGCGACTCCGTGCAACGATTTCGAATGAATGTTTTCGTTCATGGTTGACGCTTCAGCACCGCTGCGGGAACTTATCACCAAGATCGCGTAACAAGCACGCTGTCCACCTGGGGAGTAGAAGGGGGCGGGGGTTTTTTTTCTCTCCGATCGATTGGGTACACCGGGCCAACCGATAAGGCCGTTTGCTCCGGTGGCGTAATGTTTTTCGCACAAATTACTCATTAATCGCGCGCGCGCGCGCGCGCGCGTTACGGTATGGCACGCGGTGGTGCAATGGTGCACCGATAGGGCGATAATATGCGACAGCGCGTTGGAGTTAGATGGGATGCGGCATGCTACACCGCAGCTACGTCACGTCATTTCAAATCTTGTTACAATCGCGATCCAGGTGCTTCGCGTTCTATTGGATTTACTTTGACCTTAACTTTTATTGGGTTATGGTCTGAGTCATGCAGTAGAACGGAAGCGAACTAGAGAGGAGGCGAGAGCGTGAACGAACGAGTGAGCGAAAAGCGAGAAGAGATAGCTGCCCGACACGGCACAGTACACAGTGTAGCAAGATTTCGTTTGTCTGCTTCACATTTTAATCCATGAGCTTCATCCACAACTCATCAATGACTTATAACAACACGTTATGATGACGATGATGATGGTAGATATTATTTATTTCGCTTGCTAAATGCTCAATCGCAGAGAAGGATAGTAAAGGGTACAAAAAAGAGAAGCATAATGAGCATAAAATGTTTCACGCGCCCACCTCGCGATAAATGAAGTGGTCTATTGGACTTCTCGGTCTTTCAATAACCCTTTTTTGTGTCGGTAAACCCTTTAAAAAAAACGGCTCTACCACGCAACTTGTACGGCCCTCCCCCCTTTTTGTTGGACGAAAATTAACAATAACAATTTGCCTAACTTCAGGCGGTCAATCTTTCAAAATGTAACGGTTAAGATTAACTGACGACACGTGCCAGAAACTTAAAACTACGCACATTGAATTAATTTGTCACGAGAAAAACTGTGTAAAAGAACGTCAAACGAATGAATGACAATGAAAAATTAGTGCCTTCTTCTTTAGTACGCTATTCTTTCTTATTCTTCTTTGAAGTGAATGCTGTGATAAAACTCAACACATCTATAGCTCCGTCGGATTGAGGCTTTGCATGCTATTTTTGCAACGGAGTGGGTTGCGGTGGTGTATGTCACATACTTAAAGGAGTTACTTAGCCTCCCAGATACTAGATTTCTCTGAATGCTGATCCTTTCAAGAACATTGTGTAATGTTTTTGGATCAATCGAAGCAAAACTGACCAAGCTACAGATCGCGCAGCTACGATGGGCACCGGGACAAAAATATCTTTTCGAAGACACGACTGCCTAGATGTGATGCCATGGGTGAAGCATTTCACAAATCTACCCCAAAGTACGTCCAAATATTCTTCTATAGTTGTAGTTTATTGTGGCATTTACAGAAATACATATGGGTTGATACTTTTCTTGTAACAAATCATCAAACATGAGCCGTTTTTCAGTACGAACCAAAAGACTCAAAGCGACGAACCCGGATTGACAAATCGCCGTCACCGTTTTCAAAGCGTACGCCCATCGTACCGTAAAAACCACTGGACCGATCATTTTGAAATTTTGAACACATAATCTGTACACTGTTTGCCAGGTAGTCCCGTCGAGATTTTAGGAAAAAATGTTGATACTTTTTCTTAAACAAATCACCGAAAATAGTGTTTATAAGCAAAGTGACAAAAAGCATCACTGTTTCAACTTCATCCACTCTAACGTATGTGCCACATCATATCCGTATCATCGGTGTGTGTGCTGCTGTTGGAAAACAAAAGTTAATGGCCAGGAACGCACAATGCAACAGTCAGAGCGCGCGCGCGCCCGCGCGCGAGAGAGAAAAATGCCTTGTCACCGCGCACGTGATTTCCAAACGTCGTCACACGCCTCGCATCGCCGCGTTGTGTCACATTCCTGTCTAGCATTCCCTTACGTCACACTATTCCATCCCCGCTTCCCCGTGCATTGCAGCGTATTCGGGGCTCGGTTGCTTCCTCGCGCCGCGACGCAGAAAATCCGCCATTTCGTGTCATCAAACCGTCGGCCAAACCGTGAGTTCCCAGCCAGCAGCCAGTTCTGCTGGATCGGGTTGAGCGTTCTGGCCGAGGATCCTGGCATCTTAAGACCTCACTGTTTTTTTTTTCTTTCTTCTCTTTTTTCTTTTTTTGCGTGACTTTATGTCACTCTTAATATGCCTAATGTCCGTTTGTTGTGTGGTGTGTTGCTGTTTTTTTCTTTTCCTTTGTGTTTTCGGTTTTCGCCGCTGCTCCTCTCGCTCCTTTTGGGGACCATGTTTCATTCAAAAATGTTCCCAAACACACCGCGCCCCTCCTCAGCAGCCAGCCTACCGGCGGGATCGCGAAAAGCCGCCCACATACACGCGCACACAGCGATACCTCGCTTGCCGGCACAATGCACAATTGCAGCGCGTGCGCTCGAGGGCGAACAGAACGTTGGCGAGAAAAGAAGAAAAAAAAGAAACAAGAAGTAAACGAAGATTAACGTGGTTGGGGGAGGGTTGAGGGAAAAGGAACGGGATGGGGGGGGGGGGGGGGGATGGAAAACGAAAAACAAAAACTAAAACGCGAACCGAGGAAAATGAAGACAAAAATACGTCGCACACAATACAATAGGATGCAGTGCCACGGGGGGGGGGGGGGGATTCTCACGACCCCGTACTGTGGCGCATTATGCTCTGGCTGAAGGGTGTGTGTGTGTGTGGGGGGGGGTGTGCGTGTGCCCCTAGTGTGTCGCTGGTATTTCACCTCACGAGGCCATGCTGCAGAGGTTGCGACAGGATGGGAAAATTATTGGCGCTAAGGGCTTGGGTGCACCCGTTCGGAGTGACCGGCTGCAGGACGGGGTGCGAGCGAGGAAAAGCAGTAGGAGGAGGAGGAGGAGGAGGAGGCGGGGGAGCCAGAAGGAAAAGCCCAAGCCTCGGACTCGAAGTGGCAAAAATGATCTTAATGACATGTTCCTGGTAGCCTCGCGGGGCCTCCCAACGCGGGTTTTCGGCGGGAGGTTTTATGTGTGAGATTTTCCACTGTTGATTGTCCCACTGGTATGCACGGCCACTGGTTGTCTGCAAGCGTGGACCATGGCCAACCGTTGGCGGTTGGCAATGGGTTGGGGGTTTTTATTTTTGTTGTGTTCGGGGGGCGTTTTGCTAATTCTGGGCCCCCCGGGGATTGCTGAGCACGATGTGCAGCTGTTGAGTTTCACGGAATTCTTTACTAACAAATAACTGCACAGGACGAAGTAATCGAGGAAGGATCTCTTGGAGCATCCTGGGAACGTGCATTCGGTTCGCGCAAGAAAAAAGGCAGAATCTATGTTCAGTGACTAGAATGAAACAAATGAGGATGTGAAGAGTTGTGGCAATCATTTAGTAAAATACTTGTTGTTTTGTTTTGTGCCTGAAAAGTAACTTTGGCGGGGAGGTATAAAAACCCATTTTTCATTTGCAGAAAACAGCTGCAGAAAATTATCATTTGTTGGTGTGGGCTTATGGTGAATATGCTCTGACTTAAAAACAGGGCAAAAGCTGGCTTCAAAGGCTTAGAAGCGGAGATTTTTACGTTAAAGACCCAGAAGCTTACATCAGAGACAGTGAGAAGATCCAGTTTTCACGCGTATCGTGCAGCAAGAACCTTTGGTAACGGGTTAAATTGTTGATGGAGAACGTTAGCAACAATAATTGATCCATTTCACGCAAGCTCTAGCCAGAGCTAGAGCGGCAAAAGAACTGGATTAGCGACATCGATAAACTGATTTTCAATGGAGAGATTAACTAAATTAAACCCATTTTTCATTTGCAGAAAACAGCTGCAGAAAATTATCATTTGTTGGTGTGGGCTTATGGTGAATATGCTCTGACTTAAAAACAGGGCAAAAGCTGGCTTCAAAGGCTTAGAAGCGGAGATTTTTACGTTAAAGACCCAGAAGCTTACATCAGAGACAGTGAGAAGATCCAGTTTTCACGCGTATCGTGCAGCAAGAACCTTTGGTAACGGGTTAAATTGTTGATGGAGAACGTTAGCAACAATAATTGATCCATTTCACGCAAGCTCTAGCCAGAGCTAGAGCGGCAAAAGAACTGGATTAGCGACATCGATAAACTGATTTTCAATGGAGAGATTAACTAATGATGTTGTTTGTTATGGGAAATGTTACTCTCTTTCCCCGCTGTATACGCCAGACATTGTTCTTTCTGAATACTACTTGCTTGGTTGCTAAAACAAAACAAAAAATGTTTGCACTGCACAACACCTCACACTTTATGGAAGTGATTGATAAACGGGAAGTTTGACTGGATCGCTCCAAAAGAGTTCTTCCGACACGGAGTTCGGAAATTGCCTGAAAAAAGGGAAACGAAACTCGTGGCCTAATATTTTAATTGATGGGTTTTGATCTTTTGGTTTAATAAAAATCAATCGTTTTTGTTAAACCAAAAAACACCCGCAAGAATTCATGCAGGTACCTCAATAGAATAGCTCTATAGGGTTTGGCGAAAATTCTAACTCTAGCCTTTCTAAGTCTTGCCCGCCCGTAACGCAAAAGGCAACAAAAAATGAAACAGAAAGCTAAATGGCAACCGCGAGCCGAGAAGGAAGAGATGTTCGGAGGAAGCTTTGCCGATTTATAGCGTCTCCCTTCAGCGGGAGCGACATTAGTGAGACATTAGCGCCCCAGTCATCACGCGCCATTCACGCGCGCGCTCTAGTGTTTGGTGCGTGACGAACCGTCCCACTGCCTTCAACAGAAACACAACATAAAAAAAAACAAACAAAAGCACACAAATTGTGGATGCTGCAAGTGGAAATTAGCGAAGAAAACCATCCGTTCCAGCAAATGGCAGGTTGACCGGGGGGTTTGAGGAAAAATAATGCGATTTTCCACGTCCATTCTCGGGCAGGCTGGCTGGCAGGCTGGCTGGCTGGCTGTGCGAAGTGAGGCACTGGGGCGCATTGTATGTTTTCCTAATGCTGCGCGATGATCGTGGCAAGAGACACATACGAGCGCGCGGTATTTTCCACTCGCAATGTCGCTTTCGTCACTCGCATCGGTTGTCACCTGCGTCGCGAATGCTGGTGCTTGGGATTTATTCAGATTTTGCTTCATCTCTCTTTCTCTCTCTTTCTCTTTTTCCCCTTTGAACGCTTTGGTTGCAGAGTGAGCATAATTGATTTATGAAATGTTGAGGTTGCGGGATATAAAATTGTTGCGAGACTTGCGACAAATCGCGACTGCCAGCCTATGTCCAGCGCTGCGTTCCTGTGTGCCTCGGTCAGACGCATGCTGGTCCGCTAGGGAATGCTCTGCTGCTGGTGCCATTTGCATCGTACCATACCTCTTCGTCCCACCACCACCACCGAAAACGCACGGTGTTTGGCAACAGATGGGAATGAAGGCAGAAGGCAGCGCGAGCATGCAGAACAATGAGAGCACAAGATCGTGTTTGTGTTTGATTTTCACGCCCCCCGTCCAGCGAAACGCAGCAGCGAAACAGGGAAGAAACATTGTTCCAGAGGGAAGATGTGAAGTGTAACCTCGATTACTGCAACCGACCCCCGCCCACCCCCAATTTTAGGACGCGGAGGGCGGAGGGGGAAGGTCTTCATTGATGAATGGAAGCGGAGCCGTTTTTCCAGCGAGCCACGCGGGTGGCTGAATTATTCATGTAGGTGTTGCACCCGGCAGCAGCGCCTAGCTGCTTATAGCCCTTTAAGCTGCGGGGTCATCAACGTGTTTATGGTCCCATTTATTGCGCCTGCTGCGATGCGACACACGCGCCACTATTGCGTGGTGCGTTACGGTGCAAAACCACCAAAAAACATTTCGACAACATCGCAACCAGACAAGATCGCCGAGAATCGTGGACGCGGTGCACGTGACAAAGGGAAGGAGCAGTAGCGAATGGTAAGATTCAGGTATTCTGCTACTCCCTTGGCGGTATTTAGTAGAATTTTCGGGGTTTAATTACTCTGAAGGACGTGTGTCTGGGTTTGTCACTTTATTTTTCGTTTTTCTTTGCTTCTATCTGCCAGCTATGCACAGTAATTAACGCTACTTCTACTCTTTATCAACGCCTATCTAAACTAAACTCATCAGAATGCTATCCACTACTGTGGTTGTACGACACGACACATTAAATCTTTTTCCCAAATCACAAGCGATTTATTAACGCTGATCCCCTCAACAGTATTGTGTTATTTGTTTTGGATCAATCGAAGCAACACTGACAAAGGTTATTAATTTATGAAAAGTCGCGCCTTATGCATTTCTGCAGACACGCATTTCTAAATTTGATGCCATGAACGTAAGATTATGAAATATGTTCTCTAAAGTACGTACAAATTTTCTTCAAAAGTTGTAGTTTATTGTGGCATTTACAAAAATATAAATAGGTCGATACTTTTCTAAAAAACAAATCATCAAAAATGAACCGAATTTCGTTCCAAATCAAAAGACTCATTAGCGACGAGTTATTAAACGTTTAAAATAGGACACCCTGTACATAATCGGTGCCCAATTTCCCTGGCAGTCCCGTCGAGTTTTCGCCGAAAATGTTAATCCTTTTTGTGTCTAATAACTGTTCCTGTCCTGAGTTACTGTTCTGAGTTGTTGTTGAGCCTTGTACGAGAGCATGCTCAATGTGTTTTCTTTTTGTTTTAAATTTATTTATTCAATGTCGAATCGCTCTATAAATTTAAAAAGCAAATGCAGGGAGAGAACACTACCTTTGTGGTACCCACCGGACCGGAAATGGTGTCCGCTTTTGTCTTGTGGAGGAGCACAGCGATTGTGAAATAGAATAAGGGGACGGGCCCGACAGTTCCCAACACACCCGCGACGAAGGACATCAGCGATTCGCGCAGCAGCAAAAGTGGGAAATTCGGAGCCTCGCTAACCGTCATACGGGCATAGCGTTCGGTCGTTTGTTGCGATTTGCTTAAAAGCTTCTATTTTTTTTTCTCTCAACCCATTCAGTCGATCCCAACAGCGTTGATGCAACACCCAACGTGTCGACAGGTGCCATGCGCGCACGGGCACGTACAAATTCATTGATCGAAAGGGACCGAACGCAAATGAGTGCAACGCCGCGGCCGCGACGCTTATGGTGGTGGTGGTGGTGGTAAACGGGTCCGGATTTTTCCCATACTCCCCTCTCTCCTCCTCAAGGAGAGGGCTCCTTGGATCCGAAATGGGAAAAAAACCAGTACGCTCGTCAACGTCGCCATTGTTTGCGCCGTTTGCGTACTCTGTGGCTCTGATGTGTGGGGCAGAACAACATAAAACATGTCGCCCCAAAACACACATTAGGAAAATCGCAATCGCAATCGCTCTCACCCTCTCCCCCCCCCCCCCCCCCCCCCCCCGGGGGGGCCACCGCGTCACGCCATCGCATCGCTCGATATTCAGATTTGGAACGGGCCACGGTTACGGGACCCGTAACCTCCAAAAAAAACCGGCGCGTCTAAAGCGGACAAACAATTGGCCAGTGGGCGCTGGGAAATTGGTAGACATCTGGGATTTTAGGGGGAGGAAAAAAACTGGTGGCCCAACACGATCACAGCTTTGATCCATTTTTGGCGGGGGGGGGGGGGGGGGGGAGGCGCGCAAATGGTGACGATTCGTTCCAGCGCCAGCATCCAGCAGGCGGCAGCCACCCCTTTAACTTCTCCATCTTCTCCCCAAGGTCGGCCAGACGCCACAACGGGGCACAACCGGGTGGAGTGCAATTGTGGATGGCGAGCAGCAGCCCAAAAGATGGCCAAAACAAGCGCTTGACCGAAGAGAGGAGACAAAAAAAAAAAACAAAAACAAAACAAAAAGAGTGAATAAATTTACTCGAAGATCAAAAAGCAGAGCGAGAAACCGTCTCCCATCACCTTCAACTCGCACGCCCAATGCTGCTCGCTGACCTTGGGGCGAACACACGGAGCGGTGACACGGCCCCACCCCACCCCCGCCAATGATTTATCGACAACCCGGGGGAGTGCATACTTTGCTGGACGGAAGACGGTACGGAAGGCTCTTCCAAATCGGCTTCTAACCCCATTGTAGTCAATGAGGGGGGGGGGGGTGGGCCTTGGAAACGTTGGTTCGGGGCGACCGGAAGGATTAACCGCGAGTCCCTCTCCACAACAACAACAAAAAAAAAGCGGAGCCTGATCGCGAGGCATGCTGCTGCTAATTAGATTGCGACGTGGCGTTCTGAGGCTCCAGATAGCCAGCAATGGGGCGCAGGAGGTCACGCGCAAGCACAAATGCCATTCGGAAAACTGCGTAGCGTTATCGTGGGGCAGCAGCTTCCGTGTGCCCCGGGGGGGGGGGGGGGGGATAAAGCACGGAGTTACAGTCCCCGGGAGCTGAATTGTGAATTGTGCGGCAGCGCTGAGGCGCCTTATGCACGAGGGAACCGAGGGTTGACTTCAACAAACACATCAAAATCCTTGTGTCTTGTTGGAAACGTGGCGCATCATTATTTTAAAATCAATTTCCTTTTTTTTATACATTTTTCCGTCAAACGCTGATCCTGTGCAAGAATACTGTGTTACATTTTAGCATCAATCGAAGTAAAGCTGACCAAGGAATTGATTTTTGAAAAGTCGCACCACCAAGTCATACCTTTCTGCAGACACGCATTTCTAAATTGGATGCCATGGAGGTAAGATTATAATAGATTTCCCCCCCAAAGCACGTCCAAATATTCTTCAAAAGTTGTAGTTTATTATGGCGTTTGCGAAAATATAAATAGGGGGATACTTTTCTAAAAAGAAATCATCAAAAATGAGCCGTTTTTAATGCGAATCAAAAGACTCGCAAGCGACGAACCCGGTTTGACAAATCCGCCACACGTTTTCAATCAAAAACTAACGGCCCGATCGATTTAAAATCGCGAAACCCATACTCTGTACACTATTTACCAGGGAGGGCCCCACGAATTTTCCCAAAAATTGATAACGCACTACTGTCAGTGACTCCTTGCATGAAATTCATGGTGATCATGAAATATACGCCACAGTATCGTGAAGGTTCGCGAGCACCCGGGAGGGGGGGACCACAGACTCCGTGCCGTCATTGTGTGTGCCGTGAAATGTACGAAAGGCACGCTGGGCGCAGACTTCGCACGGTGTTTACTTTCTTTCGCCAACGTTTCGGTTCCGCTTGCGCTCCGGTAATCGGTCAAGGTCGCGCCAAGTGAATGCGGATGAGGGCGTTCAGGCGTCAGGCGGCGTTGGCGATGCATTTCGGCATTTCTTCTTCTGCGGATTCGGATCACGGAGCGCATGGGGAAACACCTTCGATGTAATAGCCGGCCATCGCCGGGCCACCACATCCGGCCATATGTGCCACCATTAATTAATATCCAAGTGGAGGCGTGCGGTGAGCGGTGTCGCAAATTGCGTTATCGCTGCGACTGTTTGAAACCGACACCGCCACCCGAGCGCGAGCTGCTTTGTAGTGCGATAAACGCGTGGTCCATCAGTGAAGGGTGCGGGAAAGGGAAAGGGAGAGGGGGGGGGGGGGTTTGCTCTGCACCGCAATCGTGAGGCGCTTTGTTTTTCGTGGGTTTTTCGCCGCTCATTTTTCTCATTAGCACACACGCGCGTACACGCGCGCTCTCGCTCTCTCTCTCTCTCTCTCTCTCTCTCTCTCTCTCTCTCTCTCTCTCTCTCTTCTGAGGGAGCAAACCCTTCCCTATACTCCCATATGGTGGGGTGGGCGCACATTTTCTTAGCATTTTCCTTTAGCAAATAGCCAATTCGCTTGCGTCACATGGTTGCTTCGGAGCTGGGGAAAAATCGGAGAAGAGAAAAATCGAGCGCTATTTTTTTTCCCCCGGCACCGGGATTCACAACTCGATTGGCCGATCCACCGGGTGCTGGCTGGATACGTCGGAACACCCGCTGTAAAGCAGGCGAAATTTGGCGCCATTCTGCCGTGCCGTAAAATGTGCAAAAGCATTGCAGGTCGATGACTTTGTTCGATTCGATTTTCAAAATGACGCCATTTTGTTTGGGGAAGGTTCACAGGCCCGTATGTGATGTCGATTTAAAGTACAACTAAATACCTTTAAAATGCGATAAGATACTGCTCTTAACATTAACTGTAACCTATTTTTTTCTTGAGCTGAAAGTGTCGAGCTTTGGGTCAGAAAAGCAACTTTTGCGGGAAGTATAATAAAACCCTTTTTTTCATTTGCAGAAAACAGCTGCAGAATATTAACATTTGTCGGTGTGCGCTTATGGTGAATATGCTCTGACTTAAAAAAAGGGCAAAAGTTGGCCTCAAAGGCTTAGAAGATCCAGTTTTCACGCGTATCGTGCAGCAAGAACCTTTCGTAACGGGTTAAATTGTTGATGGAGAACGTTAGCAACAATAATTGATCCATTTCACGGATGCTCTGGCTAGAAAGCGGCAGGTAACAGTATTACCAACACGATCCAAAATTATTAACAGAATGGTGGAAGGGATCTGTTCGCCTCCTCGCTGTATTCCCCAGTCATTGTCATCCCCAGTGTTTTTTTACGAAAACTACTTGTTGTTGTATCGGAAATAAAAGGGTTTTTGTTGAGCGCAAAAATCGAAAGAAATAAAAAACTAACTCAAAGACCTAACAGAGGCGACACTAAGGCCCCAAAATTGGCGTGCAGCTGCAACACAAATTGTTTTACGCGCTGGTCTGTTGCTGGTTGCTGGTGCCGCGCCAGGTCAGGTCAGAAGCCGTCATAAAGCAATCGGTGCGCCACCGCCACCACTGCTTCTCCCGCTGAATGTTTGTTGTTGCTGTTTTTGAATGGTGCACCATGGCGGCAAGGGTTGAGATCTTGAGATCGCAGCAGCACGTGCAGAGTGGGGGAGGCTTGGTGTTTGGTGCCGAAACAGTAGCATTAGTAGTAGTAGTAGTAGTAGTGGCTGGCAAGTGGCTATATAGTAAAGTGCCGCCCACACCACTGGACTCATTTGAGCGGTCGAGCCCGACCGAGGAACGGCTTGGCGATAAAACGGTAAACAACTGGTTGTGGTGGTGCCTGTTTTCTGGCTCTAGGATCAACGTCAAATCCTTAGCGGGCGATACAGTGGTGGTGGTGTGTGGTGGATGGACGATCGTGTGCAGCTTATTTGTTGGCTGGATTTTGTGGGACAGTGTTAAGTGCTAAGTGGTGCCGGCCCACCAAAGGACACTCGCTACGAAAGGACATTCAGAGCAACGTGTTTAGACCACGCCAACGTCAACAATCAAACAGGAACAGTGTGCCCCGTGCACTTTTATTGTGTGTGCTTGTGTGTGTGCTTGTGTCCGTACGCGCGTTTGTGTGTGGTTAGTAGGATACGCTTGGCAACTATCAAACTACCAGCTCCACTGGCCGGGTTGGTCAATCGAAGAAAAGAAAAGAAGGAAAAAAATCAGCAAAGATACAATCAATATTGCTCTGTACTGTCCTCGCTCTCAAGGTGGCGTGGTGTACTTTTAACGACCGTGCAGCTCCAGGGACTCTCCAGGGAATTCCGTGTAGCCTGCAAGGCTCAAGCGAACCGAAAGTGAGCAAGTTAGCGCCACAGACAGGCAGACAGGCAGGCAGGCAGGCAGGCAGGCGTGATGGGATCATCATCCCTGTGGATAGTAAGGCGGGAGCGTTGAAACGATCACTGGGAGTTGCATGGTGCTAGGTCTATAACTTTTTGAATTTTTGCGGCTTTTTTGGTGTGTTTTTCATTAGGGAAAGGTTAACAGCACTCGACGTGATGTCGTTTTAAAGTCTAACTAAATAGCTTTAGAACGGAATAAATCACTGCTCATCATATTGACTATAACTTATTTTTTTCTCGAGCTAAAAAAGTCGAGTTTTGAAAAGTAAATTGTGCGCGGAAGTTTAACAACCTCACTTATATTTGTAGAAAACGGTTGCAGTAAGTTATTGTTTGTTGGTTAGCTCCATAAGCTAATGGAGAACATTATCGACAATAATTGATGCATTTGAAGCTGTAGCTCTACCCGAAAAAAGGGCCAGAAAGGGGTATCCTAACGTGTTAAACTGATTTTTCAAACTGACAACTGCTCGAGCACATGCTACGAAACCAGAATCAGAAACTATTTGCGCAATTTCGCTGTGCAACAATTTCGTAAGACATGTTTCTTTCTGAATAGTACTTGTTGGGTTGTTTATTTTATTTTATTATTTTGATACACAGAACCTCACTCACTTATGTAAGTACAGTGTGTGCCATCAGGCGGTACCCTATTTTAAACGTTGAAAAACGCTGTCAGTTTTTAACCGATTTGGTCAAATGAGACAGTTTCTAAAACTTCAATCTATGCCATTTTAGTAATGCATCACCGTAATGCATTAGTAATTCATATGCATTTACTAATCCGCATTAAAAGAGCGAACTGAAATTGTCACTCTGTAGTGGTCGTGCAATGGCGTCGCCTTCTCGCTCACCGGATTTGAGCGGCGCTAGACTTTTCGCTGCGGCTCTATTTGAATAGTAAGGGCTTATGCCAACATTTGCCGCAGGTTACGAAACAATTTAGAGCATATATTGGAGCTGAAAGTGCCAAAATAACTGCACCAAATGTTGTCAAATACAAATGCAAAATGCCCAACAAAACAGTGGCCGCTTTTTGTATGCGCGAATGAAGGCGGTTGATTTGATCGAATATCATATTTTGAGTAAAGCACATTGAATGGCATAGAATAACCTTGATAAAACTGGTTTATATTCTGAAATTGGTTGAACAATGGCAGAGTTATTCAATTTTAAAATAGGAAACTTCCCGACGGCGCACCCTGTACCTAAAAAAGGGCTTTTAGAGAAAATTCTTTTAGAGGCTTTTAGGGAAAGAATTCACCAAACGGGTTGAACGTGAACCAACCATATTCCGTAGAGCAGCAGCAAGAGACAAGGAAAGCGGTGCGGGAAACGGAGCGCCAGCGCGTTCGAAAAGCAAAATTTGCACCATTTCCCGGCCTTCCCAAAAAAAAATTTGAACGACAAATTGAACGACGCAATGAGGGGCGCCCCGCGTGTTGTTATTATTTACTTTTTTATCGACGACGTGTCTCCGGCGTCTTTCGTCCGTTCGTCCTTTCGCAACGCTTGCTCCCCCTCTCCCCAGCAGAGACCGAGATCGTGGTGGTGTCGATGCGCTCTTGGGTGCACTGACGTGCAACCGGTGTGCGGTGTTATTGCTAAATTATGCACTAATTAATTAAGGCTGTGGGCTGCCCCCGGGGGGGCGCGTCGAGACAATGCCCGCCCGGCTGCTGGCGAATTGCGATGTGAAAAAAAACGACGACGCTCAGCCACCGAATTCCCACTGGCTGGTGCCACTGGTTGCTTGCTACAGCAGAATCCGTTATCACCTCGCGTAAGGGTGGCGTAACGGTGACTCATCATATGGCACCACCGTCCCGTTGCTCCATATTCATTTCGCTGGCGGGCCCCTTTGGCAACGCAATCCGTAATGTAACGCTCCGTTGTTTCTTTGCAGCAGCAGCAGCAGCAGCAGCAGCAGCAGCAGTGTGCAAAAAGGATCCACGAAAGAGCATCAATGATGCACCGAAGCATGATGGTAGCGTTGGCCGCGCTGCTCGTCACCGGCCTCGAACCGGCGTCCGGCATCACCACGACGGAATCGCTGGTTGAGGCCACCCACACGACACTCCCGGTGCTGGTGGACCGAGAGACCGACGGCGAACCGGTGACCACCGGTGGCAGAACGGGCGATCTGGCCGAAGCGGAAAGTAAGGATCCGCAGCGGCTCGAGATTATCAAGCAAATCCGCAAGGTGAACCAGGACGGTTCGTACACGGTTGGGTACGAGGCGGACGACGGTACGTTCAAGATCGAGAGCCGGGACGTGCTGGGGAATGTGAAGGGTACGTACGGGTACATCGACGCCAACGGTGACATCAAGCGGGTATCGTACGGCGGTGGAGGAGAGGGCCGGGCACATCAAACCACAGCCACGCCGGTGACGGAGGAGGAGGAAATTGTGCACATACCGCCACGGTTTAATCGTTCCCAGCATCATCATCATCATCATCAGCAGCAGCTGCTGCTGGTACCGACGACTCGCCGGCCACCAAACTATCAACCACCGGCGCAACAGCTCCACCACAATCCGCACCATGCGAGCACGTTGCGCCCGAGTGTCATCCAGACGATACCGCGGAAAAGGCCCGGCTACGCTGCGATGACTACCACCACGATGGCAACAACGATGACGACGTCCGCGACGACGACCGCGACGACGTCCGCGACGACGTCCGCGACGACGACACCGGCAACAACGAGCGCCGTACCGACCGTCACCGAACCGCCGTCACGGTACGGTGAACAATCGACGGCTTCCTCACACACCGCCCCCCTGCTACACACGAAACCGGCCGGGCTGCTCATCATACGCCCCACGCCCCTCCCCTACCAGGCGCTAAAACCCGCCGAACAGCAGCTAGCCCGGCCCGACCGGTTGCACGACCCGGCCGGCCCCAAGTTTGTCCCCAGCGTCCCCGCGAAGAAGCTGGCCGGCGTTCGGGGTAACTTCCTGAGGCGTCAGCTAGCGTCACCGGCCGTCACCGAGTCCGGTGAACAGTTTGAGGCACACCAGCACCAGCAACAGCAAATCGTGTACGGCCAGCCGGTGAGTGGTGGGGACGGTGGGGGTGAGCTGTACGGGCGCCCCGTCTATCCTGCGCCCCGTATCCCGGCCGCTGTGCTGGCGGCACGCCAGCGTGCCGCCCACATCCAGAGCGTACTGCAAACGGTCCCCCCCACGGAGCGGGTCTACGTGAAGCAACCGGTACGGCCAGCCAGCCCGGTACCGCGCCCCCACGAACCGGCACCGATCGTGTACGAACCGTCGACGGAACCGTCATCGGAGAACGCGTACGTGACGGACAGTCCGGTGGTCAATACGCGGCCCGCCGCATCGGAGTCGGACCCGGAAGGGGGGGAAGAGCGTCGGCCGGTTTTCCGGCCGAGGCCAACGCTCGAGTATCGGGCACGGGACGCTGGTGGACGGTACCGTACACCGTACGGACTGCCAGCACCACCACCACCACCACCATCATTTGGGCGTCCTTTCACTTCGCAGGAGCACGATTTCGGTGACGAGGTTGATGGTGGCCGTGGGGAGCATTCGGAGGGCGGCGCGGCGGGCCAGTCAGCGTACCAAGGGCTGGCGCCGTATCGCCAGCAACGACGCCTTCCACTGCCAGCCGGCCCTGATACGGTTTACAACCACCACCAGCACCAGCAGCAGCAGCAACAGCAACCACAGAACGCTTATCCTGTTCCGTACCCTGGGGCGGTACGGTTACCACCCAGCCCGTACTACTACGACATTCCGGCCGAGCGACCGCTAACGGCGCGTGACTTTGAGCGCATCCTGCAGGTGCTCATCTACCGCCATCAGCAGCAGGCCCAGCAGGCCCAGCAGGCCCAGCAGGCACTCCGCTATCGCTCCGGCGCACTCGGCGGTTACGGTGGTGGTGTACCGGCCGGGTATCCGGGTGGCCCTGCCAGTTACCCGTACAATCCTTACTTTCCGGACCTTACATCGGGCGCACCGTACGGCCTGGGTGCCGGTTCCTATACCGGTGGGTACCCACAGCAACAGATCCCAAGACCCCCACCGTTACCGTTCCCTTACGGTGCCCATCCGGCCCCGTACGATGGTGGCTACTACCCGAACCCCCTTTACAGTCCCTCGGCACCGAGCCCCACGACCGGGTTGATGGCTTCGCGGCGCCAGGGACAGTACTATGGGCCGCAGCCTTCGTCACCTTCGTCCCAGCTCGGCATCGGTGGATCTTCGGGCGTCGCAACCACCACACGCACATCGCCGAGCGGAGACTTGCTACCGCCGGAGGTGCGCGAAAGTTTACTGTACCGGATGCTGATGCTGGCGATACAGGCACCGGGTGCGGGGGAGGGCGTGCTGCCCGCCTTACAGGGTGCCTCCTCGATGCCGCTACCGCACAGCGTACCGCGTAGCACCCCGACACCGCAACCGGACACCGTGCCGTCGACGGGTGTGTCGACGGTGGTGGCCGCTGCCACCATGTCGCCGCCGTTGATGTACAGCAAGAAGCCGGTCCGGAGTGTCCAGATACTGGGCGAGGAGTGACAGCGACGTGACGTAGAGCGTAGAGTGTGTGTGTAGTGTGTTCACCAAGGAACCCCCCGTTTTTTTTTTTAGTGTTAGTCAGTGTGTTAGTTAACTAGGCAGCCGCGCCGCCGTTGACATTTTGTTTCCATTTTTTTTCGTTTTCCAAAAAAACAAGCAGGACTGCGTGGTCCCCTCTAGCAGCGCGTGCTGGCGGTGCGGCCAGGCCACTCAAGTGCAACCGTAGGAAGTAAAGTGTTCCAATCCTCCCAATCCCACCCGAAACTGAATAAAAACGATAACGACAACAAAACTCATAACACTCTGCGCACATCTTTGTTAAAAGGTGGGGGGGGGGGGGGGGAGGGGGAGAGTTTCGGTATTTCATTTGTTTTTCCTCTAACATTTGTGTTTTATAATTTGGGATCAATCGATGCTAAACTGACCATGAGATTGGTTTTTGAAAAGTCGCGCTCCTCATGCATTTGCAGACACGCATTTCTTAATGGTGAGGCCATGGGCGTAAGTTTATATGAAAGATTTGCTCCAAAATATTACCAACTTTTCTTCAAAAGTTGTAGATTATTATGGCATTCACACAAATACACACAGGTCGATACTTTTTCCGTAACAAATCATCAAAAATGCGGCGATTTTCGGTACGCATCAAAAGACTCAAAGCGACGAACCCGGTTTGAAAAAGCGGTTACCGTTTTCGAATCAAAAACTACTGGGCCGATCGATTAGAAATCTTGAACACATTCTGTACATTATTTGCCAGGTAGCCCCGTCGAGTTTTTACAGAAAATGTTGCTACTTTTTTTAAAACTAATTATGTAGCACAAATTTTCTTAAGGAAAATCGTGAAAATTAACGCTAGTCATCCCGCTGCTCCGCGCGGAACCGTTGCCAGCATTGATCATCGAGCAACTAAGCCATCAAAGAACAGCAACTTTCTTTTATATGTAGATATATAGATATAGAAGTAGAGATAGAGGACAGCGGACACGACGTTGGTTTTTTAGCCTTCGACTATTTATTGTTCACTGACACTCGATCACTGCAGTGCGATGAATTGTATAGAAACATTGCGTTCGATCACTAGCACCGTTTTTATTTCAATAGCATGGTGTATGCTGTAACAATAGTTTTCCATAAATTACCAGTTTTACCAGCTAGGCTTTACGCATCAAAGCTAATGGTTTCGCTTTTAGAAAACGATTGAAGTTTTATTTCAATTACCCGGTCACTAGACTGTGCTAGAAGGCTGCGCTTGCTGCTGATTACGGGTCGCGGGTATACGGGATTTCAAAGGTTTTTGGGAAAATCCGCGCTTGTGTTTAAGGAATTTTGAAAAAAAAAAGAATATGTTATGATTTAAGACGAGGGCTGCCTGTTACTGTTAACATAAAAGAGGCACCACTGAAGTGTGCCATTCGGCCATGACTACATCGAGGAGCAACTGTCCGGCTTCAACTCTCCAGTGTTTGCCTATGGTCAGACGGGCACGGAACGCCACGGAAAATATAGCAGTCCATTGAAATGAGAGAGAGAAATAATGTTTAGAGAAGCGGAAAAAGAGAGAGAATAATTAAAGGAGCTCTTCCAAACGACTGCTCCAAATGATATGTAAAATATTGAATTGAAAAAAGAGTGTGCGCCATGGTAGTGGCAACATGAGTGAATTAAATTGTGGAATATTCAAATGAGAAAACGAAACATGGGCTTCCATTAAGCAGCGGTGCTACTTTTTCAAAAACTTGAGCAGCATCGCCTCTTGCTTGGAATGCTGCAGCTGTGTTTGCGTTTTGGCACTGTTTGTGTTGCGTTCCGGTAGGCTAGCCGCCCCTGGCGCTTGATTGTCCTCACGGTGCTGCTGCTGTTCCGTGGTGGCGGATGTTGCTACGCTGGACGGCACTGACGCACCATCACCTCCGCTTTTGTTCGATGCACGACGCATTGCCTGAGCTGCAACCTCCGCTGCACCATAAACATCGGAAAGCTGATCCATCAGTTTGCTTTGCAGATAGCAGCATCCACTGGCAGGCGATACGCTAGGACCGAAATGAAGCATCGCTCTCGGAACGCAATTCAATTCGAGCAAGGTTGCTGTCGACGGTAGAATCTCTTTCGGTGGAGTGGTATCTTTTGGGCGGGCGTGGAGAGGGAAAAGGAAAAGAAAAATAATGTGTCATTTCTACCGCAATTAACATTGTTACAGGTCTCGACTGACGGTCGGAACGGGAGAACTTACAGAGTGTGAATGGTGTGGCTGGATCGATCAAGAACTCGCGGACAAAGTTCTCTACATCCGCAACCGTCTCATGAACCTGAAACACGCCCTGCAGTATGTATCGATCGGGAAAGAGTATTCTGATCACTGACTTAGGGTAGTGGCTGATCAAATTCAGCATTGTCTTTTGACGCTGTAGCTCACGCCATGTTGAGGCTACTAGCGGCATTGATTCTAGCTCCCGGACACGCTCCTGCAGTTGCTTCTGCAGCTGAATCACTTCCGCAACGGTCAGCTCGAAAAAGGAATCATCCTCATCGTTGTACGGGGGCTCTTGTTCGTATAACTCACGATGGTAAAGGACTGCCTGCCGGTCGCCAATGTACACAATTTTTCCCGGACGCTCACTGCAAATCTTTGGCACCGAGAGCCCCTCGTCCTTCGCGGGAACACCGCTGGTGATGTTCTGGTTGATTGGTGTGGCGCATTCCGAAACAGATTCCACGGGTGGTGGTACTTCTGCCGGCTGTTCGGTTGCTAGAAGAGGCACTTGTTGCGCTTGAGGCAACGGCTCAGCACATGCCGGGGGGGTTTCCGGTAGCTTCGAGACTGTCTCGGTTGCCTGCACCTTCTTCGTTATCGGTGCAGCAGGTTCCTCCGCTCGCATTACTTTCGGCAGCGGCGATGAAACGTTGGCCTGTAACTTCAGTTCTTCAGGTTTTCGTTGCAATAGCCGAATGACAGCACCACCACCGGTCTGACCAAGGTTTTCTAGTGTCGTCTCCGCGAGCTGATCCCACAACAGTTCGCAGCGCGTATAGATCATCACCGGATTCGCATCCGCCCGGGCCAATTCGGGGCAGAGTTGCTGTAGCACCTCGAGCAACGATGCAGTAGGATGAAACGTCCCAGATGGACGTGCACCATTCTCGCAGTGCAGCACAATCGTCACCTGCGATAAGACGCGCGCTCGCTTTGCCCTCTCCATTGCTAGCATCGCTTTGTTCGGAATCCCCGAGAAGCGAAACATCAGTGACGAGTCCTGTGGCCGATTGCGGAAGACTAGAATATGTTCCGCTGGTTCCAGATTGGTTTTCTGACAAACATGCTTCAGTATCTGCAAGCGAAAGGCGACAAATGAGCGATAGAATCAGCGTTGCGGTGCGCTGGGCGTACTTACATCGTAGAATGTTATGTTTGGCACCAACGGTACAGTGTACTGGCGATTGTTCATCGCACGGACGATCACAAACTTCTGCTGTTGCTGCTGCTGCTGATTCGCTTTCATGTTGATTGTGTTGCGATTGAAATACCTTAAAACACCGGTCGACGCCGTGTCCCGAACTGCAAGGATGCAAGGTTCCGCCTTGGGGTTCCGCTCCAGTTACCCAACAAAATCCACGGGATCCACGACCAGAGTGCAGTTTGTTGGTCTAGTGCATGGAATGGAGCAGAACTGTGAAGAATTTCGCCCTTGTTACAGCGATTTTACGCGGAAAGAGTGTTTTTACGGGCGATGTTAAAAATTACACCATGATTTTTTATACCCTCGCAGCATAATTTTCCCTCCGTTTGGTTTATACTGGTCCGGTTCCGCGCTCCGGCAGCCTTTTAACGCTGTTTTTCCGCTGTTTTCCCAAAGTTTTCCCATAGTTTTGGATAGAAATTGCGAGCTCTACATGCAGGAAATGGTTTTGGTGACTTTACCTGTTTTCTTTAATACACTTTGCTGTTAAAAAAACACCAAAAACCACAAGTCATGACAGTGTCTATAAAAAAATATGCTATAATATGTAAAAAATTGCATAACTGTGGGAATGGGGGGGTTAATATTTAAACTATTTTGTTGTGGAGAATGGTGTAGGAGGGAGATAAAAACCGGTTATAAACCCACTGTTACCACCTCCGTCACGTGAGTGCCTTGTTTTGTGTCCTTTCTTTCACAGGATCAAATCATGGAAACGTAAATTACGGTACTAGGAAAAAGGGTGGAAGGGCGAGTTTTGTGGTCTAAACATTTTATAATAATGTTTGTGGTGTTTTACACTCCCCTCCGACCTTCCTTACTATCTAAATGTTCGGTTTAAAGTCGTCCCACAAAAATCCACTTCACCTATTGTTTGTTTCTGGCGCGTTTCATGCTTAACGCATAAAGTTATGCTATTTGCATACTTCCGGTCGCTCCATACAAGTCGCATGCTAGAGAGGTCCTTTTTTTTTAAAAAGAAACATATACCGCCAAACAACGTAAACCCGATGATGATAAACACTAAGCATTTATATGTATATACATATATCTATATGTATACATATATTTACTAGTAAACGATGTAACAAGTTATAGTAAAGAATATCCATAGTTTTGCCGTTTCGGGGATCCCATATTCCTTCACCAAACCTATGGCCCAAGCACCAACGACCGAACGCAACCGATGCGAGTACACACATTCCGGGGTTTTCTTCCGGAGGGCGGATTAACGGGGAAAATGGAGAGCCGCACGGTGGCAGGGTTCACGCTTGAACTGCTTAATTTGTTTTTGGAAGAGATGGCCTTTTGGCGCGTGGCGTCAAATAGAAGCGAGGTGCACGCAGGAGAGTGTGACGGTGGCTGTTTGGTGGAGCGGAATCGAACAAAATGCTGCTGAAACGGGGGGACGGGCCCGCCACGCGATATCCTAGCGCTGTCCGCCGAATTGCTTGGTAGCCTGCAACGGGGGAGAGTGGAAGAGGGGTCCGGGTGAGAACGGTGAACGGATTTGAAACCAGCACCGCGAGCGAGCTACGCACCGCCACACCGGCATCCTTGGCCGCTCGCTGAAGACATGGCGCTTCCTCCTGGCCGCCACTAAAGTTAAAGACAGTCTTTTGTGCCCGGGGCCAAAACGTTGGCGGTGGCGAGCGAATCATGTGCTCGTGCACTTGCGGCAGCGCCAGGGGATCGGTTTCCGCATCACCGTTCAACTCCTGGTGTTATTGGCACAATGTAAATGGCACATTAGTCGCAGCGTTACTCTCTCCCCCTCCCCAGCAGCACACACTTACGTCCGACATGAGGATGAGGATCGCATCGTCCGACTCGGTATCATCGATGACATCCGTCGTCACGTTGTCCCGGCTGGCCAGTACCTTCTGCACGAACGGGTTGTCGTTGCGGGACAGCCGGAGTCGCGTCACCTCCAGCTCGTCGTCGGTCGACTTCTGGAACTTGGCCGGCGACAGGCTGAGCATCGAAAACGACGGCGATGACTTCCGCTGGCAACCCTTGCCGGTGCAGCTGTACGTCGATACTGGCGGGAAGGCAAACGAAAAAGGGTACATGTTTGGGGTGGGGGCTGGCGGAGACGATGCTCAGCCTACCTGACGGTTCTGACCGTGCCCGACAGTTCATCTCCCGGTGGAACATAATGTCGTCGTACTTGATGATTTTCTTCATCTTCCACATGTTGGATATGAAATGGAAGGGCTTTTTCCGGGTGCTGCTTCGACTGACGCGTAGCCCCTGCTGCTGCTGCTGCTGCTGCCCATTGATCGTGCGTGGTTGATTTTTGTTGCCATGAAGGATGCCACCGCTGGTGCTACAACTGCTGCCACTGTGGTTGTTGTTATTCAGGACGCATCCCGTGTACTTGCAGTGGTTGATAGTGGCGGATGTGGTGGTGGTGGTGGTGGTGATGGTGGTGCTACTGCTGCTGCTACTGCCACTACCGCAGCCACCACCGAGGTGCTGCGGCTGGTAGGTGTTGTTTTTCATGTTGCTTAACACCCCCTTAATGGCACCACTGAGACTGGGTACTGGGTTACTTTGCTTGTTTCTGATTGCCTCCTTGTTGTTTCTAGCCTCTCTTTCACTGGATCTTAGAACTTGACCACCTTCCAGGTTAATGCTTGTACAACAGTGGAGACGACGACGTGGGTAAACATTTTTTTTTTCCACCACCCAGCTGCCACTGGCGCTTTCTGGCGCTTGCCAAATACCAGCCAGCTAGCCAGCACCTGTAAGAGGTGCTGCTGCTGCTGCTGCTGATGGTACTTGCACCAACGAACGGGGGAGGTCAGACCTGCGCACTGCGCGCAATAACCTGTGCGTGCGTGTGTGTGTTTCGGCCCACGAGGACCTGGATGTGTCATGACAGCAAATAATCACCAGTTCATTCGCCAGGGGAGTTCGCGTGGTGAGCCCAAAAGCACCCAAAAGCTTGCTAGAAGAATATAGTATCTTACCCATTGGCACCCCCGATGCGGCGAGCGTATTGTTTACTCATTTTTTACTCCATTGCTCATTCCTCCGTCATCTTCTACCAGCCTCGGGGGCCTCCTTTCAAACTCCATGCCACCCGCTCACCTTAATTGGTATTTTGTTTTCGTTTTTGTGACACATGCTTTTAACATTTTCCCCTGAATGCTGATCCTTTCAAGGACATTGTGTAAAGTTTTTGGCTCAATCGAAGCACAACTGACCACGTTACGGATTTTTTTTTTTAAATTCGCGTTTGATACAAGGGTTCCATGCAGCTCGTCGGTTTCGTTTTCAAAATCGGTGCCTAGCGTAAAAACTACTGGACCGATCGGTTTGAAATTTTTAACACATAATCGGTACACTGTTTGCCAGGTTTACCCGTTGAGATTTTATAAAAATGGTTGATACTTTTTTTTGAAACAAATCGCCAAAAATCGTGTCTTTAGGCAAAACGATAAAAAGCATCAGTTTTGCAACTTTAAAAATCTGCCAAACATCGAAAAATAAGACATTCAACAAACGCTTGACGGGGCTAGCTGGATCAACTTATAATCTTTCTAACGAGTATCGATTTGTGTTTTTCTGATCATCCATCACCGAGCTACGATGGGCACCGGAAAAAGTATCTAATCGAAGACACGACTGCCTAAATTTGCTGCCATGGATGGAGTTTGTAATGAATCTTCCGCAAAATTGAACCAAATCTTCTTCAAAAGTTGCAGTTTAATGTGCCATTCACATGGAAAAATGAAGTAGCATGGTTGCGTCACAAAAAATCGTCGATAATTATCCTTTTTTTGGGCATCATCCGTTAATAGAATCCAATTCTTTCGTTTTTTGGCGAGCTCCAGTATTTCGACCGCAAGAAGTACACGCAGTTACGAACGTGGTGAGGTCTAGAGAGACAGACAGAGAGAGAGAGAGAGAGAGAGAGAGAGAGAGAGAGAAAGAGAGAGAGAGAGATTTGCCACTCTAGTACACAGTACACACGTTCATTTCCGTACTACTTTACTGGGCTGGGTGGAATAGCGTATCATTTATTCGTTCCCGTTCGTAACAACAAAAGACAAATTGGTAGGTTTGCGTTGAGGAACCGAAACGATTGGTAACGAGTATTGCCAAACGGAAATTGGTCGAGCGGGAGTGTGGAAAGTGAGGCGCGCACACCTCTCTCTCTCTCTCTCGCATCTCTCATCACTTCGTGCGCTTCGCACTGCGCTCCTCTGGGACATAAGCATGATAAATCTAATGCAACACAAGCATCCACTCGCTCACACACATACGTACATAGGCACACAAACATAACAACACAAACACGCACTCACCGGAGGAATACAGAGACATAATCACTTAAGGAAAGTACAGCGATTAAGGGGCAGTGGTGGGTTTTCCGGGCATCGCAGAACCGTTGACAATTATTAACCCCCCCCCCCCCCCCCCCCTAGTATCCTTCCACCCTGCACTGTCATGGGGTTGCAATTTAGAGTTTTAGAAGAGGATATAGGTCACTAGGCCATCGCATTTTTTTCTCTCTTTCTCACTCTCTCTCTCTCTCGCTGTCTCTCTTATTCTTTATTTTCCACTCCACTCCCGGGAGGGGGGGGGCCCCTTCCGCTCTAGCTCGATGCCATCATATAGTCGTCCTCGTTCGTGCTGGCGTCATCCGGGCACGTGGAACTGCTGGCCCGCTGCCGTCTACTGCCGGTGCCCCGCTCTTTGTCTTTGGGTTGCGCCGCCTTGGCGCCGGGCACCGCCGGCTGTCGCTGATCCAGTGACCGCAGCTCGTCCAGGATGTTGTCCGGTTCGTGGTGGTGCTGGTAGGTGGCCGCCGGCGGCTCGTACTTTGGCGCCCGGTGGGAGTAGGCCGGATCGTTCGCGATGTTGATGTCGGCAAAGTCGCGGAAGTTGGAGAACTGTTCCTCCTTCGGTGCCGGCCCGCCTTGGCCGGCCGCTTTGGCCGCCTGCACCAGGTAGCCGAGCTGGGGCCGTCCGTGCCCATTGTTGCCGCCCGGGTAGCCCGACAGCCGGTAGAACTCGTCTAGGAAGCTGCCACCACCACCGCCCTTCCCCGGCACATCGCTATCGTAGTAGAACGTACCACCTGGACGTGAGAGAGAGAGAGAGAGAGAGGGGCGAGAAATTAGCTCCTGTTTGCCATGGGGGAGGATTTGTAACCGAGCTACTTACCCTTGATGACACCAAAGTCACCGGAACCGAGTAGGGCGGGCAGGGCAGCGGCAGCCGGCGCTGCTTCCGGCAGGGGCACAATCACCGGACCGCCCCCGGGAACCGCCCCATTCTGCCGGAGTTTGTTGCTGTAGCGTGGCTGTTGTTGCTGCTGCTGCTGCTGCTGCTGTTGCTCGATGAGTGAGGGGTCAACCGGTGGCTGGTAGTAGGGCCGCGAGTGCCCTAACGGTGGAATGTTTCGAAAGAAAGCCGGATAGAGCTTCTGGGCCGCCGGTTTATGCTGCTCCAGGACCAGCTTCTCCGCGATAGGCGATAGCGCAGAGCCAAACACCGACCCGGAGTCAGCGTCATCGTCGCCGTCGCCGTCACCGTCACCGTCACCGTCCTCTTCCTCCTCGTGTTCCTCCTCGAACTGAATCACTACCTTCTTTGCTGGGTGGATCGACGAGCGGCTGATGCGGGGCTGGTTTGCTTCCGCTCTCTCCAGCGACGCACCAGGGTTGAACAACACTGCAAAGGGACAGAGGGCGCGAGGCAGCGAACAAGAACCCGTCCACCCGAACCGGGCGAACCGGGTTGTGCCGTGCGCGACCGCGGAGCGGTTTCTGTAGTATCCGTTTCTTACTTCAAGTTTTGCCAATCCCACTCCCCCCCCCCCCATTTTGGGATCGTGCCTGATCAGTTCCGGTTACGGTAGCCATCCACCGTACGCGTCCAGGTGTTTTTTTTTTGTTTCATCGGCGGTCAATCACACCGCCATCATAAACCGTCGGTGTACCACAAAAAAAAATAAGAAAATCCTTTAACGATGTTTCAAGCGATTTTTGTTCGTTTCCTACGGTTTTAAAATATTTCAATTGGCTCGATATTTCATTGTTTATCAAAAACAACCCAAAATTAGTGAATTTGTCGGCCTGCGTTCTCAATTAATTTGCCCCGAGCGGTAACGAATTCGAGAACACCCTCGGTAACATCAGGTGTTCAACTAAGGACGCCTTGGGGGAGGCACAAATCTTTCGATCAAAACTTCATGTTCTCCTTTAACCATGTTTGAGAGCCCGTTTAGATGTATGGCGGGGGGGCTCCATCTTGCTGAAACGCAACATTTTGCTTTAATCCATGGTAAAACGTGTTTCATTTAAAAAAAAATGAGTGGATCTTTGTGAATGTTGATTTTTAATAAAAACCTCTCTACTGTATTCACCTCCCTACTGTAAAAGTACCAGCTCAATCAAGTGACAGTTTAATGGTCAAAATGTATAATTCTTCGACAAACTTCGAATCGCAACTTTTACTTTACAACTTTTACTCCACCATTTCTCTGAGCACTCGCACTCTGCAAAGCAGTACTATGTGCACATGTGAAAGTGAGCTTGAAGCGGGTTATGCGGCTTCAAAACTTCCATCGATTCCATCGATCGTCTCATTATTAAAGGTGTTTTATCCTTCCAACAATTAAATTAAACGCTTCACCCTAGCTCTAGAGGTTGCTTTTAGGACATATTTGGCCAACCGATGCATGGAGGATCCTGAGAGTTTCTTTATTATCGTGTAAACAGTGCCAAGATTACACATCCGAGAACGGCTGTTTTTTCTTGCCGGGAGTTTTTTCTTGCGCGCGAAGCAAACTCGCGACACCTGTCGCCTTTGGCTTAATTTTCCCAATCATTCATCTATTGCACGAGTACTTTTTATACATCATTTGATAGATATGAGTCTCGCGAATACATACGGGTGTTGAAAAAAGCAAATTCAAAACAGTGGACTCAATGAAAATATTCCCCTTTTTTTCTTCTTCTATGGTACACCCTAGTCACGCACAGCCACTAGCTGTCGACATTCGATGCAATCGCGACATCGCGGATCGACCGCTTCCATCATCACTGGCATTGTTACACATCGCACACCGCGCATCTACATGAAGGGCCCCAATCGAGCCCAAAAACCCAACAAAACCCACGGCGTGCTGCACGGCGTGTGCGGTAATAGCACCAAAAGGGGATACCAAATGGTGAAGGTGGTGGTGGTGGTGGTGGTGGGTGGTGGCGTGCGCCTTAATTGATCAATCGATCGTTGGCTTGCGATCGCTCTCGGTGGTTTGGCGAAAAATCCGAAAAAGAAAAACCCAGAAACAAAAAAACAAAAAAAACCGTGCCAAACCGATCGATCGAGAATTGGGTGTTTTGCGGATTGGACCTAGAGCGCGGAAGGTGCGCCGCGGTTGCGCGGCTCTGTTGCGGGGGAGCGCGCCGCGTTATTCAATCGCCACTGAGCGCTGCATGCAACATGCAACAACAGAACGGGGGCGCATTGTGGCGTATCGAGCAGCAGCACTGCAGCTAGGACTCTTGTTTTTTTTTCTTTTTTCTTTTCTTTTTTCGGGTGGCTCACTGTAAGCCCCAATAGACGTGTAACGCACTTATGCAATGGACGCAAATGCGCATGTCGGATAGCAAAAACCAAAACACCAGAGCGATCGTGCTGGCTGGCTAGATGGCTAGAACAGAGCGTTGCACAAATCGATCCGGCAAACAATCGCTCGCTTTCCAATTTCACCCCAGGTTTGCGGTGTGTTGGCTCGAATGGCTCGAAGCTCGAGTTCGAAATCCCTTGTTATCCCTTGCGTTACGGGGCCATATTGTTTCCTTGTTGTGCGTCGATTGTGGCGATTAAATTGCTGACGTATCAAACCACGACGGAACCACGGAAGTGGTGCCCGGGTGAACCGCTCGAAAACAAAGAGATCACGCCACGATCAATTATCGGACAACCACCTGAGCTAAGGAACCAGCTAGTTAATGGATCTTTTCGCGAAAGTTGACACAAAGGGGGAGGTGGGAGTTTGACACCAGCAGCAGCACCAGCACAGCACAGCAACAGTTCAAGGTTGAGCTGTGGAGGGGTTTGGTGATCTCTGTACCTTTGAAAGTCTAGACCGGCAACAGCATCAGGCTGACTGATGGGGTTAGTTTCTTCCGTGAGCGAGAGAGAGAGAGAGAGAGAGAGAGAGAGAGAGAGAGAGAGAGAGCGAAAGAGAGCTGCCGACAAGACCGTGCCGTGCGAGAACGTATTTAGAACGCCAAACGGTACCTTACATCAAGCGCACAAGGGGAAAGGGGGGAGGAGGGGGTGGACAGGGAAGGACCCAGCACCTGCTCTCAAACCTGTTCTCTCCACACACACAACCACACGCATACGCAGACTTTCGGTTTCGTCCATCGGTCGTTCGTTCTTTTCCTGCTTTTTATTTTTGCTTTTTTTCCCCGTCGCCGCCTCCCCACCATCAAAGCATGTCCTGAGACCGGTCTAATGGCAACGGGTGGGGGGGTGCACGGGGGTCAACGTACTGGGCAGTCTCAAAATTGGGAAGATAAGTACCGGGGCCCCATAGTGAGAGCTGCAGTCATCTCAGTGAGGGGATTTTTTTTTTCCGCGTGGCTATCGCGGTTCGAACGAGCGACCGAGAGCGATACTTTGCAAAAACCGAGCGCAAGTAGCGCCGCACCCACTTCCATTGTTTTTTTAGCGATGCGGATCTGTTTACCAAGCAGCTGTATGCTGCCTCCCACCCAAAAAAAAAAAACAAAAAAAAAACCCCAACCCCAACAAGAATCACACCACAATAGCGAACGACTGGCCAGCCACCCCGTTTACGAGAATGCCAAGCCAAGAGGTGGCCTCTTTCGAGACGTGGGCGCGCGCGCGCCCGTGAGGGGTTCAACAGCCACCGAGCACTCAAGACTCGGCGCACTAGAACGCTAGCAGCACCACACCACTACCAAGGGAGAGAGCGCGCGCTAGTGCGCGCTATAAAGCGAAACCGCCTCCTTCTAGGGGTACCCTATAGAAAGGGTTGTGTTAGCTGCTAAGGGAAGTACAAGACGGAAACTACTACCAACCGGCCAACTGGCAGAGTGTGCGCAAGCACACTAATAATGGCCTTCTAGTCTTGTGGTTTTTGTCGTAGTGTTGCGAAAGGTATTGGCTGCTGCTGCTGCTGCTGCCTGGTGACCCTGATTGTCCGCTCTGATTCCATCGCGTCCCAAAGGGCCTGCTTTGGAAGTGTGGCGGAAGAGTTAGAGGCACGCTCTCGCGCCACGTCGAACAAATAAGAGAATTCGGTACACAATTTGCTAGTGCTGACGAAGTTTTTTTTTTGTTTTAAATCTCGTATTTTTTGTAGATTGCACTGTGCACTGTGATTGACATCCATGGCAAGTTTCACGTCGAAATGTTTATTAGTTTTTGAGATATGATTTTTTGTTTTTTTTGGTGAGCTACTAAAAGCGAGTTCTTCGGTTTTTGCTGTTTAGAAATTTTTGGAGCGTAGAACTTGCATAAAGTTTGGTTTGCGGATAGGTAAAAAATGATCCAGCAGAACGCCTTTGGGGACGCCACTTAATTAAATAAAAATGTTAACAAGTGGTAAAACGACTTCCACGATGGTCAGGAACGTGTTGAAGACGAAGAACGCCCTCGGTGATCATCAACGACGAATCGATGACGCTGCACGCCCAACGAATCAAACGATTTGGTGTTTGGCACTCGATTGACAACTAGAGACCTTGCAGGTGGTCTCTATTTATTCGGCATCAGAGGCATTCAGATAAATCATCAAATACATTTTGCAAAAACGTTTTGCGCCTCAGAGCGCATCAGCACTCGACTGGTCGTTGGTTTTCTGTGACTTTTTCGCCAAAAACTCCACTCATACCGTTCCCAGTCCATCGTCCAGTCCCCTTGATTTGGCATGATTTGACTTCTAGCTATTTAAAAAAAAAAAAAAAGCACAAAAGATCGCTCCGGGGACACCGTTTTGCAAAGCGCGCGCCGATTTAAGCCGCTGCCGAAAAGAAAGCATGAGGGCCACCCCTAAGGTCGACTTTTTCACATGTGTTTCCAAAGCTGGAAGATCGGTTTTGCACAGGTGCATTGCATCGCGGAGGGGGAAAGATTACTGTGAATGCGACGAAATTGATTTGGAGGAATTAAAGCAGGAACTTTCAAAATAAAAAACAAAAAACAATCACAAATCCTCTTATTGGACCCAGCAGTTTGTCTCTTTAGTTGGACGATCTTCCAGTTGGTCTTTCCCCCCCCACCCAGGGCTCGTAGTCTCGTCTATGTTACGCGTTCGCGTCCGCGCCGGCCCCGGCCAACGAGGAAAAGCGACTTAATTAGTTGTGTTATGATAGCGATCCATCGGGTGGCCATCGAGACACCGGACCGGATTGTGTGTTGCGTCAAGGTGCGGCCAAAGGAAAGCTGCTGGTGCTGCTGGCGGATGGCTGGCTGGCTGGCTGGCAGCACTTAATGCTTAAGGCTTTTCCAAAACCTGCTTCCGTCTGCACCTCAGCAGAGCGTTTGTGCACCTCCCCCCCCCCCCCTCTCTCTCTCTCTCTCTCTCTCTCTCTCTCTCTCATTAACAGAGAGGGCTACGCACTAGCGTTGACGTTGAGACGCCACAGCAGCAGCGGAACGGAACGTGGACGATTACGAAACGACGACTACGGTGGTAATCCAGCCCGCACCTCCTTCAGTGCTGACCGCTTTCACCCCCCTCAACCCCTTTAACCCCCTTCACCGGTCGGAAGTGTGTGCCCGGCATCACCATGGCATCACTCTCCATCCTCCCAAGTGTGTCTATCTGTGTGGCTGTGTGGTTGTTGTTGTCCAGCGGTGCCGGAAACAACACAGATTGAAACCCCCCCTTTTCTACCCCTTCCTCTCCCCCCCCCCGCGAGGCTCTTCTGCTGCACCACAACACTTTCTTCACGTACTCTCTCCGTCTACATTCCCTCCATCTGGCCCCTCCTTTTCTCTCTCTCACTTCTACTGAGCAGTAGTGTGCTCTAGGCCTTGGAGGTCTTGGAAGATTATTCATAGCGATTGGTTCCATTGGCGATCTCACAAAAAAAAAACAACAACAAAAAAAAACAAAACAAAACAGCTCGTAGTACACTTACCTCCATCATCGGCGATGGTTGTCGGCGTCGCTGCCGGTTGATGATGATGCTGGTGCTGGTAGTGGCTCCTAGTTGTTGTTGTTGTTGTTGTTGATGGGTTGATCGATGCAGCCGCTGTCCGGCTGTCCACCACTACTGGCGTCGCCCACGTGAGATGAAGAAGAGGAGCGAGCAGCAATAGCTGCAGCAGCAGCAGCAGCAGCAACGAAGGAGAACGATCGGCGATGATCCCGGTGAGGATCGGTTCGGAAGCCATCTTGTACACCTGGGGGGGGGGGGGCCCGCGCGCCCGCTCAAACAAAAAAAACACCGGTACCGTGGCGAGAGAGAGAGAGCGAGAGAGAGGGGGCCCGGATTGCATAAGCGCACGCTGCTGTGCACGCTGCTGTTGGTGTGGTGTGGTCCCAAAAAAATAAAAAAAAAACACCCGCGCGTGTTTGCCTTTTTGTTTGTTTGTTTGTTTGGTAAGTTTGTTTTGGTTACGAACACTTGATGCGCCTCCACTTCCGGTTCCTTCCCACCACCTCTTTGCGTTTCGTTGTGACAGACAGGTGCGTTCGTCGCTATCGCTCCTTCTCCATCCTCCTCCCTCGCACTCGCACTCTCCTCGTGATCGATTCGGACGGGGATCAAAACGGGGGTTTGTTCGTTCGCTGTCGATCGCTGCGACGACTGTGACGGAGTTCAGTGTGCAACGTTCTTTTGCAACCGTTTTTCACTTCTTCTTCGGGTGTGACGACACTGCAAACGACTTTCACTTGATACTGACACGCCCTAGCACAGCACACACGCGTGACACTCGGTCGATCCTGAAGCGCCGGAACGCAACGGTTCGCAACCTGGGAATCGCAACCTGGACACGGTCAGATCATCGATCCATCCATCGATCTTGGTCTCGATCGATCGTGTGGGGGGGGGGGGAGCGATTATGTGCGCGGTACACCCTCTCTCTGCCTGCGCGTGCTACCGTTCCAACGAACCTTGCCAATCTGACGTATTTTTACCGTTGTGTTGTGTGTCCTCTCGGTTCGGTCCCCCCTCTTCCATCTGCTCGCGTAGTGCACCCTCGAATCCCCTCCGCAACAGCCAGTGCCCAACAGTACCCCCTTCACTCCATGCCACACCAAGTGTGCAGTTCGGAGAGCGAGAAAAACGACTTTTCACTTTCTTCATCGCTCGCTCGCTCGGTCGTTCGTTCGTTCGTTTGTTCGTTCGCCAGGCCTCTCACTCACAATCACCACGCGAAAACTAGATGGAAGAGAAGGGGCACGGCGCGGGTGCTTATGCGCGATTGTTGGTTCAGTCGTTTGGACCACAAAAAGGGTTAGCAGCGCTTCGAGCCGGTGCTGTGGTGTGCTGGTGTTGGCCTTTTAAGCGCTCGTGCGCACGATCCCCCCCCCCCCCTTTTCCCTCACTCTTCCCCCGGGGTGTCTCGTCGCCCCACCGCCAATAGATTTGTCCCCGTTCCCCCTGGTTGTCGTTATGCGAAGCCCGCAAGATCGGCGGTTTTTTGGGGCGATGCTGTTGTGTAGTTGTGTCTTGTGTGTCTGTTGTTGGTTCGCACACTCAGCATCGCCAGACTACTTCTCTCTCTCGCTCTCTCTCTCGCTCTCTCTCTGCCTTCTTTTTATTTCTCTCTATCACTCTCTGCGGCCTAGAAGGTGTTCTGGAGCCGAAGTCAATGATTTGGAAGTGAAGTTCCAACCAAATTCCTATTGGCATCAGTAACCCGGGACACGATCCATCCATCTCGCGCCAATCTACTCCTCCCGCCCGTCACTCTATCCACCGAAATCTGCAGCGGTTGTGGCTCGCGCTTGGTTTTGTCCCTTCTCGATTCCGCTTCGGAGCTTCCGTTGGCCGATTCCTCCTTTAACTGTCGTGCCCGAGCAGCAGCTTATGTTGCCTCATCCAAGCCACAGCACACCGGGACCGCCAATAATGTTGGCTGCAATTTTCCATATTTTTAAAAAATTAAACAAAAACAAATGCCACACCGTCCGGCTGTGCGCTGCCAGTCAGTTGCCAGTGCTAATGCTGTTAGTGAAGGCTACGCTGAAGCAGTCGTCAGGGAAAAACAAAGTTGCTTTACAGAATTCTTAAGGAAGAAGGAAGTAAGTGAATTCAATCTGAGGTCATTACGTGTTAAAGTAGTCGCAAAATTTGTTACAAAATCTTCTCTGCTGCTGCTACTCCATGTTTTACGATGTTGCAATGTTGCTCCTTTTTTATGCTACCGAGGTGGATGGATCGGTTTACAACGTGGAAGAAGAGGGTGATCGCAATGGAGGAGCACGCTGTCCCCGCTAGACTTCTTATAGTACCCGCGCACGATGTTTTTTTGCGCTCTTTATGCTGCTCCGAAAGATATCCTTTGTGGGGGTGGGTGGAAGGCAGGTACCGGGCAGCCCGCACGGTTTTATCGTTTTTTATTCCGCTTTTCTCCGCCAACGGTCGGCGAGCATGGCTTGAATGCAACATTTCAGCGCACGATTGAAATGTTTCCTTGTTCGAGTCCTTGAAAAAGCATAAAACAAGGCGGGTCCTAGAGCCTGTCTCTACACTACGCAAAAGCTTCCTCTTTCATTTTGGGGGACGCGTTCACGACAACACCCGATCGTTCTCATCGTTCTATCTGCCTCGTACACGCGAGAAGAAAAAAAAAACAGCTAAATAAGCATCCTTGTTATGCTGGCGTTTTGTTCTCGATCCTACTGGCGGGGTTTTTGGCAAAAAATCGAAAACTACACTTTTACGTAGTGCAGAGACAGTTTTAAAAATATCACAAAATGGAACAATGTGGGTCAATAATTTGGTAAACAGGCAACGCATCTTACGTACTTTAGCTCATGTACAGAGAGACGATTCTTGGGACTGGAAATCGACAATCCAAAGTATCGAGAAAAGGATCTCGCAGCATAAATTTCAACGTACAAAAACAACTCTCTCTCTCTCTCTCTTAAAGAAAAGATCCTTGAATCGTGGTTTCTTAAAGATTCCCAGCCTTTTAGGAAATAGAAACAAACAAAAAACCCACTGTTCGCCAAACAGATTCGTGATGAACATGCAAAAAAGGGGTAACGAAAGAGATTTGCAACGAGCACGTAACATTGCATACCTTTTGCTCGAAAGGGTTGCAGCCCAACAAACAATTGTCGGCCGTTTTAAAGCTATCGGCAGCATCGAAAATTGTGCAAAATGTGCAGAATGAATTAAATGCAACCGAATCGATGCCGTACCACACGAGCAAATTGTGTACTTCATTTTTTTTAAATACAAGCAACGTGGATGACATTTCTCGATTACACTGAAAGTGGCAGCCAGCAGCCAAAACAAAAGAAGCAACTGCAGCAGCAGCAGCAGCAGCAGCAGCAGGCGTAAGTATAGCAATTTTCAAGGCCACTAGTTCAGCAAACCACCAACAGTATGTTGGGAACGTGCAGCGAAGCGAGCGCTGCTACTACTACCACTATTAGTAGCACAATTCCTTCGGCACTATATCAACGTCATGATCGGCCCCAACATACACGCCTGGTTTAGTGAGGTAGGAATCTAACAGTGCAATGACGGTATGGCGGTTAGCGAGCGGGTATGTATGCAGAATCCTGCCACTGCCGTCGCTGGTGTTGATGTCAGCTACCAGCCCAATGCAGCATCCAAGCAGCAGACTCACACACTCATTCACACACAGAAAACTCATATGCACGCATACTAGAAGCGTTTGGTGGGCTATTGTGGCCACATTCCGATGCTGATCCATCATTTGATCCTACCAGAACGAAGGCGAGAGAGAGAGAGAGAGAGAGAGAGAAAGAGCGCAAAATAGAGAGCGTGCTAAGCTTCTCATGCGGGATCCTGCGCTGCACAATGCGTTCCACTCCGCCATGATGCCATTCGGGATTCTGGCCACCTTGGAGGCGGAAATTGGCCGCCGGTACCGGTGAATCGGTATTGCGCGGGCGTTCGATTCGATTTTGGGACCATTCGGGTGGTCGACGCACGGTGACAATCGACCCGCACACACTTAACAGCGCAATCTGACACCATCCACCAACCAACGGGAGCACCACTTTGCGACCACCCATGGGAACCGGGCAGCCAGCGAGGTCCGGGAGTGCAACGACTCCGCTAGACGCAACCGGGATCCGTAATCCGTGCCAGCGTGCACACGAGTGATTCTTGTTTTTTTTTTTATAAAGCAACGTTGAAACATCTTCATCAAACAACATAATCGTCTTCGGGCGGGATCGATTTACGGTATTTAATTTTGTGACATTTATTTTGGTTACATTTTTCCCTCAATGCTGATCGTTTCAAGAATATTGTGTAAAATTTTCGAATCAATCGAAGCGAAACTGATCAAGATATTGAATTTAGAATAGTCGCGCGCAACTCATGCATTTGCAGAGGCGCATTTTTTAAATTGATGCCATGGGTGAAGTATTGCACAAATCCTCTCCAAAATTGTACCAAATATTCTTGAAAAGTTGTAGTTTATGATGGCATTTACAAAAATATATATGGGTTGATACTTTTCTTGTAACAAATCTTCAAACATGAACCGGTTTTCGGTACAAATCAAAAGACTTCAACGACCGGGTTCGTTGACGAATCGCCGTCACCGTTTTCAAAGTCAGTCTACCCATCGTAGCATAAAAACTACTGGGCCGATCGAGTTGAAATCTTGACCGCATAATCTGTACACACTATTTGCCAGATTGCGCCATCGAATTTTCATTTAACAAAAAAAAAAAAAAGGTTAATACTTGTGTTTTGTTAAATAATTTCTGTTCCTCATTCTCTTTCTCTCTCTCTCTCTCTCTCTCTCTCTCTCTCTCTCGCCTTCTCTGCTCACCACGCAGCGTCGTTGCGTTGTGACGTGCGAAAGCGAAAGTATTACTATTACCGCGGTATTGTGACGCCGTGTACGAAGGTCATCGGCACACAGCGGCGACCAGGCCGCCGCGCGCGCTCGCCCGGTCCGCACTGCGACTTCCGCGTTCGAGTTCATCGTCACCGCCCAGCGTCAGGGCGTGTGTGTGGGTAGAAGAAGAGACTTTCTTTGACGGAGCCCATCCAAGGCTGCCTAGCTGGCTGGCTGGCGGGAGGTTTGGCCGCCTGAGTGCCGTGCGGAGCTGTGGGTAATGAGCCGGGATTAACCAGGGTGCATGGACTGTGTTGTCTCTTTGGCCCCTAAAGTCTACGGAAATTGCCTTTAAGACTCTAAGAGCATTGCTTGCTCGGCGCAACGCAACGCATGATCAGAGCGCTGGGAGAGTAATTGTAAAAGTGAAGAAATCGTTCGTCCCCCGGGCCCCGTTCAAAAGCAAAGCCATGGCAAAGTCAGTGAAGAGTAGATCGCTAATTGGGTTTAGGGGTCAGCGCATTCTGGCTGGCCTGGCTTCGGGGCTTCTGCTAATTGCGTTACCGTTGCGTTGCTACACTCTGGGCCATTGATTTTTTGGAAGAGAAGAAGGAGGAGTAGGAGGAAGATATGCGAATCCCCATACAGACCAATTGCAATCATCCGTGGCCACTGCCGGTTCTCGCCCTCTTTTCCGCTCTGCGACTGCAGCCGCTTGTCGAATGTGTGTGTGCCAACATCCTCGACTCAAAATCTCACGAAAATGAGCACCATTCGTTCGAAATTCTCATCTCGTGGAGCGCTTGCTTGCTGTTCAGTTCTCGATCGCGTCACCTGCACCAAGCAGCCGCACGCAAATTCCCATGTTCCCATGACAAGCTGCTGCTGGTGGGCGCTGGTGGCAGGAAGATGAGCAGCGCGTCAGCAGTTACCAGTTGCCCTCTCGCTACCCCCAGAAAGCAGCTGGACCGGATATGCCGTTGTTTCACGTGTTTCCCATTCTCACCAGACGATGATGATGATGATGGTGATGATGATGGTGCTCCTACACCCTCATTTGTCGTCATCCGGGGGGAGGGGGATGATACAGAGGGTGAAAAGTGTCTCGCGGATCGGGGGTGTATTTCCCAAAGCATTATTAGGAATGTTGATGGCCCTGCTCCTCGCTCTCGATCCCGGTACGGTACGATCTCGCATCGAGCATCGTTATGCTGCGGCGCGGCAAAACAGGGGTTGGTCCGGTCAACCCCCCGGCCGAGGATGCGCTCGATAACACGCGATTCACACTCTGTGTTGATGGGAAACGAAACGAAAACAGTAAAAAAAAAAAAAAAAACGGTCACCACCTGATCACGGGTACCGTTCGTGGTTGTCCACCCCCATGTCCACATGTCCATCCCCTAGCTACCAGTCACCCAAAAAAAAAAAAACACTTCTGTTCAGTTCAGTGTTCGTCGCAGTTTGTCGATGGGATGATGATAATAGTGTGCTGTTGTGTAATGTAATGCTGTTTTCCTCCCTCTCTTCACCCCCCCTCAACTTATGCTCTCATGCACAAAGCTGGCAGCAGAGCGAGCGTGCTGGGCACCAGGGGTTGCTTGAACTGAGGGCTGCAGCGTGGTTTCGGCTCGAATCCGAATCTCCAGTTGCCAACCAGCTTGAAGCTTAGCATGGTAGCGGTGGATGGTGGAGAAGACGGGGGTCACGGGCTACCTCTCGCTTCCCGGTCACCCGCCCTCCCGGCGGGGCGGGGTGTTGTAGTAACTGACTCGCTGAGCTGACTTGCTGGAAACTGGAGCAGACAGGGAAAGCCGATCGATCGATCGATCGTGGCGTGGCGATCACCTGCACATGGAAAAGTGGTCCGGTGAATTGGGAAAATCAAATCGAAAACCATTTGCCCATAACGAACGGTTCGGTTCGGTTCGGTTCGGTTCCCTTGGGCCCATAATTGTGCGTCCGCTGTGTGGCCACAACCAAATTTCCTTTTGCTTACGCCGCGTAACGTAAGCGCGTGTCGCATGCGCGTGCGCGCGCGCACGCTAGTTGTGTGGCGTGTGGTTTTGTTTTCTTTTCTGGCATCAATTAAATCTCTTCGCTTTTAGCGAACGGCCCACGCTGGCCCGGCATGGCGATGTGTGCTGCTGAGTGCCAAATGAGGGACCATGCTAACTGTGTACCATGCTAAGTAAGGTGAAACGGTATTGCCGGTATTGCCGTTGCGCGTGTGAAATTCTTTTATTTGCTGTATTTTTGTATTTTCATGACAAGCTGTACGTCAAACATTAACATTAACGCATCGTTTTGTGCGCTATTAGGTACCGGAATTAATTCCTGCGTTTGGTTATTCAATGTTTGTGGCCTAATTACTGCTACACTTAACTTATTACTAACTGGTTGAAAGTATTGTCCGTCGTTAGCTACATCTTGCTCCTATCTTTCAGGTAGCTACGGGATTAGATACGGTTGCTAATGCCGGGTTTTCTTTTTTAAACTGGAAAAGTGTTTCGAAAACTAGAAAATACGTCAATGCATAAGAGCGGGGAGAGATTACTTTGAGTTTGAAAAATGAATTAAGAATTTAAAATAATAAAACAAACTTTCCTTTCCTTTTCTGTACACTTTTTCCGTCATCCGTCATGTGGGCTAAGCACGGGAACGGGTTCCTTTAATTCGAGTGCGATTTTCCCGTCCAAGACACGACACAAGGAAAGTGCGCGAGCTGTGACTTGTAAGTACTGTAAGCATTACGGAGTCATTCCCGTTCGCCGATTGCACGAGGCGAGCGAGTGTTAAAGTCGCTGTCAGTCAGTCAGTCAGTCAGTCAGTTAGTCAGCCAGCCAGCGCTAGTCAGGCGAAGCCGGGAATCCGGGGAACCCATCGGGCGTCCCTCGGTGAGAGCCGCTCCGAACCGATCGGAAATGGCGTAGCGACTAGTGGGAATATAGGCCCCAGGGGATACCCAGGCCCGCGGTGGCGTGGCGGTCAAGCATGGCCAAGGGCCCTATCATCGTACCGAGCTTATGGCTGATCCGCTTCTTTTTTGTTTTTTTTTTTATTTTATTTTTGGGCTCCAGTGAAGCCGATCCCAGCGGCAAACCCGGAACGGTTCGTAGAAGCTGCACGAATGCGCATCCCAACCCAAGCTAAGGCTATGTGTGTGCGCTTTGTACGTGCGTGTGAAGAAGGGCACAGCCGAGCCGAGGTACACTCCGGGTCCCAGGCGGCCGCGGTGCCCGGTATGTCCCGGTTACGGTTACGGTTGAGTGGAGACTTGAGGTATCTTCCCTTTTCGGGGTCCCTCGCCCTCGCTGTTGTACTCGCGCCTGTCTGCTCTGACGCAAAGTGATGCACCCCTGCCGCTGCGACGGAGTAGCGAAAATTAAAATCCTGCAGCAACAGCAGCTGTGCAGCAAACAAAAAAAAAGAAAGAAAAAAAGCTGTAGTTCGGTTCACTTCGACCTTCGACGCTAAGGATTCGCCTCGATTACTTCCACTATTCCAGCGTTTCCGCTTTTCCTTGCTCTCTCTCTCTCTCTCTCTCTCTCTGTCTGTCTCGTTTTGTTGGTTGCTGTGGTGCCTTAGTGAACATCCGCGAGCGAGGCGAGTAGGGAAGCCCTTGGGCGGCCTGCGGATTGCGGATTATCTGGTACGGGATATGGATCACATTCAATCGTCAATATTTCGCCCTCCTTTTCCTCACTTGCCTCAGTTATAGAATGACTTTGTGCCGCTTGCTCTAATTGCAGCGAAGCCGAATGAAAGCCACCTAGCCTCGAGCACTGAGTTTTTATTGAGTTGCCTATTTTTCAACTTTTGGCAACGGGTTGCAAGTTTTTAAAAGTGATTGACGATTCCGCCTAAAAACGAGTTAATTAACTGTTAGTTAATTAACATAATTATTGAGACGATGGGGAACTGGATTGGTATCAACTATGAACACGATGACAGATTTGTCAACCCGGGTTCGTCGTTTATGAGTCTTTTTGGATTCGTACCAAAAAACGCCTCATTTTTGATGATTTGTTTCAACAAAAGTATCTACCACTTTATTTTTTTCTGTAAATACCATAACAAAGTACAACTTTTGAAGAAACTTTGGTCGTATTTTGGAGAAAAATCTTCCGTAAACTGACGACTACGGTATGCTTTGCTTTATGCTTGGATGCTTTTTATCATTTTGCCTAAAAACACGATTTTTGGCGATTTGTTTAAAAAAAAAAAGTATCAACAATTTTCATGAAATCTCGACGGGAATACCTGGCAAAAAGTACACAGATTATGTGCTAAAAGTTTCAAATCTCGTTTATATGCTACAGGGCAACGACTACGAAAACGGTAACGAATTTGTCAAACCGGGTTCTGCTGTTGAAGTCTTTTGATTTATTCCAAATATTTACTCGCTTTTGATGATTTGTTATGGAAAAGGTATCGACCTTCATATATTTCTGTAAATGCCATAATAAACTACAACTTTCGAAGAATATTTGGTACAATTTTGGAGAGGATTTGTGCAATACTTTATGCATGGCATCCAATTTAGAATCGCGTGTCTGCAAATGCATGAGGCGTGCGACTTTCCCAACATCAACATCTTGGTCAGCTTCGTTTCGATTGATGCAACAAAAAAAATTGACACAATATTCTGCCATGCAATAATTCTAAATAGAATTTTACAAAATCAAAAATACTTTAGCTCCCTCCCCCCCCCCGAGAGGGTACATACTTAGCCTTTCGTCTGTTTAGAATACTTGCGCTCGCTCGCTCGCTCGCAAAGTTTAATAATTTCCCCCGGGGGGGACATGTTGATCGGCCGCTCGAGCACGCTCAGGGATCCGGTTTTTTGACCGGTGGTGGTGCGGTTCGCGGGCCTACCTATATACAATACTGGCAATCCGCGGGGACCGGCGAATCCGTTGCCGGTCGGATCCGGTGACAGCACGCAGGCACAGCGCACTAACCGCCCGATGATACTCACCATGATCGCTCCCATTGTTCTTCTTCTTCTTCTTCTTCGTGCGTGCGCTCTCTCTCTCTCTCTCTCTCTCCCTGTCTCTGGCTGTTTCCCCTTGGTGCTGCTGCCGATGATGAGTTCACACCATGAGCTGCTGCTGTTGCTTCTGTTTTCCCCTTATTTTTCCGACGTGCCTAGGATTAACGGCAACCATTGATTGTTGTCACCCGGAGAAGGAGAAGGATAGGGGATGCGGAAAAGGGTTTGGTTGGAGCCAAAAGCGCAGGGATTCTGTTGATGCGCTACCTTCAGAGAGTGCCATGATGGCCGCTGCCTTCGACGGCAGTACACCTGGACCGGGACGTCCAAGGACCGGCGGGGACCAAATCTGCCCAAAACAGACCCTGTGTGCTTGTGTGTATTCGTATGCGAGAGAGAGCGAGAGAGAGAGAGAGAGAGAGAGAGAGAGAGAGAGAGAGAGAGAGAGCAATATCTATGTACTCTTTGTGGATAGGGGATGACCCATTGAAGAGGAAATCCAGTCCACAGACAATAACGGGGGCAGAGGAGGACGAGCAGGAGTAGGATAGAGAGTCTAATGATGGTCTCACCCTGTGGTATGTATTGGCACAACAACCGATCGGCAAAAAAAAAGGGGGTAATGGAGGAGAAGAAGGAGAGGATTTATTTGGTTTCCCTACTGCTGCTGCTGCTGCTGCCAGGCCGGCCAAACCAGGGGACTGGCGCTCAACCGTGCCACGTACTGCTGCTGCTGCTGCTGCTGCTGCTGCTGCGTTACGCTCGAGCAGTGCCACCAGCGGTGGGTTTTGCGAGGCACCAAAAAGGGCCAAGCTCTCTCTGATCGAGTGACTGACTGACTGACTGACTGACTGACTCGAGTGACTCGCTGACTGCGGCGGTGACTATATGCACTGCGTGCAGTTACCTGGCGCAGAACCGGAGACAAAAACGCGCGGGTAGCAAAGTTCGGATGCTTGGTGCCCCTCTCCGCCTAGAAGCCCAGGAAGAAGCAGACGAAGAAGCAGCAGAAGCAAAAGAAGGAGAAAAAGTACAAAAGCTGGCTGGCTGGCTGGCTGGCTGGCTGGGTGGGTCGGCCGACCGGTTTTTCCTTTTTGTTTTCTGCCGCCAAAAAGCAGGAAGCCAGCCAGCCAGCCAGCCAACCTCAACGGGGGCTCTGGTTAGGTCCGGTTTCGGTATCATTCAGTGCTGCTGCCCATCGTGTTCGTGAAGGCCTACCGTGACACGGTGCGCGCCCTTATTCCTCGGGGGTTCGTTGGCGCGGAAGTTGAAGGCCACGAGCGAATGCCCCCGCTTCGGGCGCAAAACGGAACGCGCGAAACAGAAACAGAAACAGATACGGAAGCAAACAAAACAAAAAATCGTGTAGAAGGTGGAGAAGGTGGGCGACGTGGTCCGGTTGCGCACCGCACCAAGGTCCCAAGGTCAACTGGTCACCTGGTTGGCGAGCGCGATCCGCGCCCCAGCACCGTAGACATCCCCGTGGAGTCCCCTGAGCTCCCGGGGGGATTTTTGGACCAAACTTTGTAGGAAAGTTGAAGCTGGCATGCTAATGCTCTGACTGCCAGAGCAGCGCTTCACTAGCGCCAACCCCTGTGGAGGGGGGGGGGGGGGGTGGTTCGCGAAAGGGGCTAATAAAAGGGTGAGGCACAGAAAAACTGCAACACATTTAACAAAAAAAAAGGCCATATCTTTTTGCGCTTTGTGGTATTTTGGCTCCCATTCTTGGAGAAGCGTTTGCATCAGCTGTTCAAAACTATGTCATTTTTTAGGTCTAACCTTGTCCTTTAAAATGCCGCCAATGGAGAAGTCCTGCGCTTTTTATGTCCATAGATATTGACAGTCAAAGGGACATGGACATGAAGTGTGAAACGTTTCTTTTTTACGTCAATCTCATGTCTCCCTGTTGCTTTAAGGGAAGGTACAGAGTCCTGTTGGAATCTCTCGGGGCTTTCACATGAATTGTTTGCATTTCTAGGACTACAAGCAACCTGTTTAATAGCTGTGTGGCACATGAATTTGTTGATTTATCTCGGATCCACCGTACAAAAATGTACGAATAATGCGAAAAATTGCGTGTTATCCCATCTCAACCCCGGTTATCAACCCCGGCTTATGCGTCCTGGGTGGCCAGCCGAGGGTTTAAATCAGCAGTTGACTTCCCTGGCAACTAAACACCATCATTTCTTGTTTTTTTTTGGTTTACAATCTACAGGATAACGAACGTGTTTCTCATCGAAGTACTTTCTGCCAAGCGGCTGAGGTTTCTTCTACGATCTCAAGACCATAGATTCATCCAAACAGTAACATACCGTAAAAAACTAAACTGATTCTGAAAGTTTACAAAATTTCCGACATTTTTCGGTTTCACTCAATAAAATCCTAACAAAACTGAAAAAGATATGGCGTTTTAACTGTGTTGCAGTTTTTTTTTGCTTCGCCCTGAAAAAAGGGTAGCGTAAACGTCTCCTCGCTCACCACGCTCACTGGCTCCATGGTCGTAGGTGATCCTATGTGCCAATTTGTCGTTCGATCGCCCTCCCACCCCCCCCATTACCATCCCCTAGGCTCATTATGCGGCAGACATGCGACTGACCACACTGGCACAGGGGGGCACAACACGGAAGCCTCGCCTCACACCAGCATGTAACGTACGAGACACATACGGGCGGGCTTGTCCTAGTTTCGTCAGAATGCTCCAAACGTAGCCCGTAGCCACTCCAACACTCGTATCCCTTCCCGTACAAACGAAAAAAAAACGAAAAAAAAAGAAAAACCCAGAGTGTAGAGACCGTAACATACAGCAAGGTGTAACGGGGGGCCCCTTGGGGAAACTCTGTCGGGGGGGGGGGGGGGGGGGGGGGGCGTCGCTGTTTGGGCAGGCCGGCCGGCCGGTGGGCGCGCGCGCACCCCCGCACAAAGAGAGAGAGAAAGGGTTACGGGTGGAATAAGGGATGACGGAGGAGAATGGGGGGAGAGTCGTGCAGCTTGCCCAGTAGGTTTCACGGTATTACGTAACGCAACGTGCCGCAACGACGTTCGCAACGCCCAACGTGCAGCCCAAGCGGGATACAAAGGATACGGTGATAAGAATTTGGCGACGCAGACGGAGAATCAAAGTGGGAAGGGATGCGAGGGGTGGGGATAGTGAGGGAAGAGTTTTGTTTGGTTGGGTTGGGGTTGGGCGCGCGGGAGCGAATCCCACACGGCTACACGGCTGCTGAAGATGCTTTTCCGACACCTTAGTGAAGGTGTTTAATTTTGTTGTCGTGATACATTTTTTTTACGTTATGTTTTTCTATGAATTCATATCCTTTCAAGAATGTTTTGTGAAAGTTTCGGTTCAATCGAAGCGAAACTGACCAAGATATTGAGTTTAGAATAGTCGCGCGCAACTCATGCATTTGCAGAGACGCATTTTTAAAATTGATGCCACGCATAAAGTATTTCACAAATCCTCTCCAAAATTGTACCAAATATTCTTCAAAAGTTGTAGTTTATTATGGCATTCACAGAAATATATATGGGTAGATACTTTTTCAGAAACAAATCTTCAAAAATGAGCCGTTTTTTGTTGCGATTCAAAAGACTTCAAGCGACGAACCCGGTTTGACAAATTCGTCACCATTTTCGTAGTCGTTGCCCAGTAGCATAAAAACTACTGGGCCGATTGATTTGAAATTTCGAACACATAATCTGTACACTTTTTGCTAGGTACACCCGTTAAGATTTAATTAAAATTGTTGATACTTTTTTCTGAAACAAATCGCCAAAAATCGTGTTTTTAGGCAAAATGCCAAAAAGCATCACCTTTTTCAACTGCCAAAAATCGAAAAATAAGTCTTGCAGTTGCAGTCTAATGTGGCATTCACTTGAAAAAATAAAATTAAATAATTTCTTGACAAAAGATCGTCAAAAATGAACCATTGTTGGACCGCAAAAAAAAAACACCTAAACCCCTCAATTACACTTAGGCACACACTGGAACACAAGTGCACAGGACAGCAAAGGGGACACCACTTCCTGGCTGGTTGCCTGGCCCTGGCTGGCAACGCCCCGCAGCCTCCCATTCTCACGCTCATGATCCATCAGCTGTTGCTGCTGCTGCTACTCACACTACTGCCACCGCCATCTCGGGCCTCGCGTGGCTCGCGTGTGTTGGAGTGTGATTTCATTCGCTACGCTACGCTCTAGCGGAGATCCGGAAATCGAACGGTTCGTAGCCGCCCGAGCGCCAAGGAAGTGGCAGCCCATGTTCTCGGACCTCGTCCTCCTCTGCCACCCGGTCCTCCATACGCCAAAGACGCCACCAGAAGAACCCAGAACTGGTTTCCTTCTGGTGAACTGAGACCGCCTTCTGGTGGTGTGTGCTCTTTTCGGCTTCCCGGCGGTTTCGGTTGACATTTAGAAGGACTTGCCAGTGATGCCCAGGACCCTAGGTCCTGTTTCCATTTCCTATCCGAGCGACGGCCTTGATGTTTCTGGATGCTTTGCTAGGACTATACCCGGGCGCCCAAATACGGAAATGCTTCCCTGGCCTGACACGCATCCACCGCTCACTGTTCACTTCGCTTCGGTGCAACCGGTCGGAACGGAACGGTTTTGACGGTGGCGCGGTGGTGGCGGCCCAAGGTCATCCAGATCTGCGCGAGCCACCCGGCGGTCTTTCTTCAGCCCTCTTCGCAATCTTCGCGTTCTCCTGGTTCTCCTTGTTTTTTTTTTTTTTTTTTGTGTGTGCAAAGCAATCCCAAGTCGGTTTGGGGAACGAAAATGCACCAAAAACTTGCCACAAATTCGTTGTTTACATTTTTAATGCACGAGTAGAAGAGTAAAAAAAAAAAAGAGTTCTGAAACTGAGCAGCCACATGAGGGGTAAAAAGTGTGTGACTGTCCGTTGCGAGTACCAAAATGATTGTAGGCCCGCGAAAGCGTAAAACCGAGCGTAAAAGCAAGCGTTAACGCGTCGCCAACAAGAAGCGTAGCGTTCTGAAGAGTGGAATGTTCTACAATCGCCAATACACAGGCAGCAGCATCGTAAAATGTATAAAAAGATGTGCCAGCAATCAACTTATCTCCTTTTGCGGACCAAAAACACCTTTAACTGGAATGTAACTGCCGCACGAAGCGAAAACCTTTTTAGTATTACATTTTCTGCGTTTGCGCTTCACGTGTGTCCCCGGCTTTACGCATCGTTTCGCAGGCGCAGGAGCGCCTTGTCCTTAGAACCCGTGCCGTGTCCAGGACATGCTGAATGCGCCCCGTAAATCGTATCCGCATCGCATGACGCGCAGGATTGGTGGCCTCGGTGTCGGTGGTGCGGTTGCGGCCAGCAACAACAACCAGCTACAGATCTCCCTTCCTACCCTCCTACCCCCCCCCCCCCCTCCCCCTTCCTCTTCCAACAACCCTTCTCTTTCAACAGGTAATCGGTTGGGGCCCAGACGACGACTCTCTCTCTCTCTAGTAACTCCGTCTTCGAGCTCGACTACTCGCTTCGCTTTGAACGTTCGTTCCTTGTCTCTCTCTCTCTCTCTCTCTCCCGCTCTCTCTCACCTTCTCTTGCTCACTCACCCAGCACTCTAGTGCGCTCGATGACGAAGGGTGTGGTGAATGTAAAACCAAACCGCCGTAGCAAACGTAGTGATCGATCCGGTGGGTGGGTGGTGGGATGGCAAAACCAATTTTCCAAGGCCCCCTTGGTACCCAACCGGGCCACACTGGCGGGCGGGCGGGCGGGCGGAAGGGGGGTGGGGGGCAACGCTTGGTCAATATATAAGTGCGGCCCTGGACCCACCAGAAGTCAGTTCATTCTTCGCCCCCAGCCGACACGGATCGCGTCCCGCCTCACAAGCCGGAGAGGATCCACCGAGTCGCTGCTGCACAATTTTTCACCCTACCCACCCTCCCCCCCCCCCCCCCCTCCCGCCCCCTTATTGTGCGCGCGTGTGTTTTTTGTGAAATTTGTGTAAAGGCTCGCCAGCAGTTTACCTCACCCGAAAAACAAAAAAAAACCCTCGCTCGCTCGTTACAGCTTTTGTCGGAAGAAGAAGAAGAAGAAGAAGAAGACGCAACAACAACAATAATGTTCCGATTTGTGAGTTTTCCCTCCCCTTTCCCTTTTGTCTCGTTTCTCCTTCCTCGTTTCTGGCTGCTTCTTCTTCTGCTTGTTGTGTGTTCAACTTCTCTTCCGTCTTCGTCGGCCGCGACCTTACGGACCTTATCTTCGGCTTCAGCTCCTTCTACAATCAATCGCTCATCGGTGATCCGCACCTCAATCAACGCCAAAAGTTGACTGGAAGAAGAGGAAGAAGAAGAAGAAGAAGAAGAAGAAGAAGAAGAAGAAGAAGAAGAAGAAGAGGAAGAAAAAGAAGCACAAGAAGAAGAAAAAGAAAAGTGCAACAGGAAGAGAATGAAGCAAAGGGCAAACGCCGAAAAGGGCGTCTAAAATGGAAAGCAAAAAAAAAAAAAAACTTATGCCCCCCCCCCTCCCACACCATGTTCTAGGTGCTGCTATCAACGCTGCTGGTGGCCTCCGGTGCCCTGGCCCAGTACGGTGGTAACGGTGGTTACCACCGGGACCCGAAGACGGCCGCCATTCTCAGCGAACAGCGCTACCTGTCCGGGGACGGCAAGTTCGGTGCCGCCTACACGCAGGAGGACGGTACGGACTTCAAGGAGGAGACGGACGCGGACGGTAACCGGCGCGGTTCGTACAGCTACGTCGATCCGACCGGCCAGCGCCGCACCATCTCGTACGTGGCCGGCAAGAATGGGTATGTGGTTTTTTTTTGCCAACCCCCCCCCCCCCCCCCCCACAACTGGATCCACCCTCTCTTAACGGGGCTCTCTCTCTCTCCCTCTCCCTCGGTTACAACAGATTCCAGGCGTCCGGTGACCACCTCCCGGTAGCACCGCCGGCCCCGGCCCAGCCAGCACCACAGCCCCAGTACCAGCCGGCCCAACCCTCGTACACCGGTGGTCGTAGCTACGACCATGACGATGGCCAGTACGATCCCCGCTGGAACGATCCCAACTTCAGCCAGAACCAGTACGGTGCGGCCCCGGCCCCGGCCCCGGTCCCGGTCCCGGTTGCCCCGGTACAGCACCACCACAACTACCACCAGCAGCAGCAACCGGCCGCCCCGGTTGCACCGCAGTACAACCACCACTACGCCCCAGCGCCCCAGGCACCGCAGGCGTGGACCACGACCCCGGCACCGCACCGCTTCCAGCCGCCCGGCAAGCTGCAGCTGAACCGAACCCCGGACGGTTACAGCTACACCTTCAACAAGGTTTAAGGCCGTGGAAATGGTGGCGGGTTGGGGGGGGGGGGGGTGCAGATTCCCTTTTCCAGCCCTCCCTCCCCGTTATCCTCAAACCCTACGCACAACCTTGCGCATTTTTTTTTTTGTGTGTCGGAAGTAAGCGTTACCCCCACCCACCCCCTCCCCTTCTACTACCCCTTACTCGGGTGCCACCCTTGTATTATGTAGGAATGCTTTGTGATATGATTATAAGCGCGATGTTTGTGTTGATTGAGATCCCCAACCCCCCGCACCACCCCAAAAAAAAAAAACCTCCACCATCAACCCCGCATTTTGCAACCCCCTACACCCCCCGCCCCCTCCAAGATCTCCTTTACCACTGGCACTATATGGCTGTCGCTCAGAGAGTAGTAAGTGCTTGTTGACCTTGGCGTTATTAAATTCCCACCTTGTTCCACGACCCCCCCCCCCCCCGCCCCTTGGATGTTGTGGTCTGTTGTGTGGTTTGTGTGTGCGGGCGCGCGCGCACACGCTCAAACGGTATGCGGAAGTATAGGTAGGACAACAAAAAAAAGCTAGCTGAAAACTTTAACCGAAATACATGAAATCGAACTCCACTCCACCTCCTGTCCACCGCTGTTTGAACACTGGGTGCCGGGACACGCGGAAGCTGATGAATACTGCCATTCCATTCCTTCTTCTTCTTCTACTTCTTCTTCTTCTTCTTCTCCCTGCCCACACATAGCCACCTCCACCTCTGTACGCCGATTGCAATGCGGTAGTTCATGCACACAGAAACCGGTTTCGGCTCCACCACCACTAACGACAGTGCCCTTCTCTCTCTCTCTCTCTCTCTCTCTCTCTCTCTTTTCTGCCTGCCTTCCTTGTTTCTCTTGATTTGCTTTTCCCATTCTCCTCCTCCTCCTCCTCCTCCTCCTCCTTGCGAGTGGTGGTGTCCTTGGAGCGAGTGATTGTCTTGGAGCGATCGTGAACAGGAAAAAGGGAAAGGTGGCGAACACCGTGGTTTTTAGCATAGAACGCATCTAGCGAGGGGGAGCCAGCGGGGGGGGGCTCACGGGGCCGGAAAACGGACCCACCAGACCAGGGATCAATCGGAAGGAAGGTGGTCAATTTGCCGTGGCATGGCGGCCGTGTGCCTGTGAGCGCCGAACCTTGTGCCATTCACCACCCTGACATGCACCTGGCTGCGCGGTGTGCAATGCGGAAACCGAATGTAGGTTAGTGAAGGGTTAGGTGGGGGGGGGGGGGTGTACTGTGTACTGCTGCTGCCAGTGGTGGTGGTGGTTTCCAGGGGCTGGTTTTAGGTGGCTGATCACGATGGCCTTTCCATTGACCGAATCGAACGGTTCACTAGCCCTACTGCGCGTTGCCTAATCTGCAACGGGTGGGTGGGTGGGTGTGCCTCTTGCTGGCCTTTTGCTGCTGGACACCGGGTGGACCGGCCCGGGGGGGGGCCAAATGGGGGCCCGCGGTAACGCAATTGATCTGATAGTTTCAGCCGGCGACAGACGAAGCGTAAACTGTGAATGTAATGCCACAAAAAACGAGTATGCTTATGTTAACAAAAAAAGTTTATGTGGTCCGAGGGAGCCGTGAAACCGAGCACCAAGCCTGTAACGTAGCGAAATGAGAAGAGAAGAGAATGTTCTGCGATCGCTAGTACAGCAAAACAACTTCTTAAACTATTCAGAAATTCAACTTTAGCTCGCCGATTTATGTTTTTTTGTTTTTGCGGCCAAAAACACTGGAACGTAAATGCCTTTGACGTTTTGGTATCAACGTTTACGCGTTTATGCCTGCCACACGGAGCGTAAACTTTTCTCGGTGTTACATTCTAAGTTTACGCTTCGTCTGTCCCTGGCTTCAGGGTGCTGTACGCGCTTCTGATGCTCATGGTCATGAGTCGCGCTTGGTGCGGTTGCCGGCTTGCGACTCGTTTCTGAAGGAGTTAATTTTGCTGTCGTGATCTTTATTTTAAACATATTTTATTATTATTGCTGATTCTTTCAAGAATATCGTGTGAAAATGTTCAATCAATCGAAGGAAAACTGACAAAGATGTTGATTTTTGAAAAGTCGCGCGCCTCATGCATTTGCAGACACGCATTTCTAAATTGGATGCCATGGCTGAAGTAGTTCACAAATCCTCTCCAAAATTGTACCAAATATTCTTCAAAAGTTGTAGTTTAGTATGGCATTTACAGAACTACATATGGGTAGATACTTTTTCCGAAAGAAATCTTCAAAAATGAGCCGTTTGTTGGTACGAATCAAGAGACTTCAAGCGACGAACCCGGTTTGACAAATTCGTCACCGTTTTCGTAGTCGTTGCCCAGTAGCATCAAAATCACTGGGCCGATTGATTTGAAATTTCGAACACATATTCTGTACACTATTTGTCAGATAGTCCCATCGAGTTTTCATAAAAAATATTGATACTTTTTTTTTAAAATAATGATGTAAAACTTCTTATTTGAAGGTATATTCGTGTACGTCGTCTCTATAGGGCATATTAATTAACACACTCGAGCAAAATACAAGTGGTTTTTATGCAAAATACAAATGAAGAGGAGAGCTTTGATAAATTTCTTCAAAGATTGCAAGATTGAGCAGCTCAGCAGAGAGCAGAGTTGAAAAAGGTGATGCTTTTTGCGATTTTTCCTCAAAACACGATTTTTAAAGCTTTGTTTCAAAAAAAGTATCAACAATTTTCACGTAATCTTGACGGGGCTACCTGGTAAAGAGTGCACAGATTATGTGTTAAAAGTTTGGAATCGATCGGCCCAGTAGTTTTTACGCTACGTTGAAAACGTTGATTTTTGGGGAAACGCTCTGCAAAGTAGCGAGCTGCAGTGGAGCCTTGTATGAAGTGCGGATTAAAAAAAAATCCCTAACTTGGTCAGCTTTGCTTCGATTGATCCGAAAACTTTACACAACGTCCTTGAAAGGATCAGCACTCAGGGGAAAATGTTAAAAATACGTGTCACAAAACAAAATTAAATACCGAAGCCCTCCCTTAACGCACATAAATCGGTTAGAGCATTCGTCTCCTACCGTTAACAGTGCGGCTAACATCGCCTTGTACCGTGAGCCGGTACCTCGCTTACCGATTAATTTTCCCATGGTGCGTATGCGTGCGTACGTGGCTGGCACGCACACATACACATGCAGTTGCGACGACGATCGAACGATGTGCCCACGGTTCTGCTGTCCTATCGAAGGGATGCCACACGTAAGAGCGATCCTGCGGTGACGATGACAATAGGGGACATGACATGATGAACTCTCCCGTCACGTCGCTTAACGCTCTATTGCCGTCGATTGCATGGCACGATGAGAAGGATGACGATGATGATGATGATTATTATGAAGTACTCCAGATTTCCGGAATGCCAACCCTCCTGTGTGAGTGCCTTCCTTCTATTATTACCTTGCTCTTCGCTCCCCTCGCGCGCTCGCTCGCTCGCTTGCTCGACCTTTTTCCTTTCGGTCTCTGTGTGCGACAGGCAGCTCTCTCTCTCTCTCTCTCGCTCTCTCTCCTCTCTCCCTTCTCTTTCTGCAGCTATCTATCTATTTTATCCCTCAGCTCTGTTTGCCTGCCTGCCTGTGCGATGTCATAATTGCGTGCCGATCAACGGAACTGGGCACATGATGTGGGAAGCCAGCGGCGACGCTGACGCTGATGATGAGCATAATTAAAGCTGCGCTCAACGAGGAGTAAGGAGCGGTTAGCGTGCTGACGTTATTAAAAATGGCAGCAGCAACGGAAACGGAATCGCACCATCGGGGGGGGGATTGACATTGCTGGCATTCCGTGGCGTTGCTGGCCGATTTGATTTGTTTATTATCATCGGTTTGGAAGAGTAAAATGGGTGTGACAGTGGGGTGCACACGGTGTTTCACTTGTTGCATCTCGCCAATTAAAAAGTATTCGTGACGAAGTTTTTTTACAAAATGACTGTACTACTGTGAACGCCAAACGAAACAACCGTAACGTAGATTATTTTTTGTGCATAATATTCTGATTGTGCACTTTTGGTTTTAATGCGACACCATCATTTGCTGCACAGCCGGTGGAAGAAGTCTCATTGGCCACCATTTGTACATTGCAGCTAGATTTATAATCATTTTACACTGTTTCATTAGCTGCTTTGTTTAATAATAGCTCAATAGAATTGTATTGGACGATGCTGTGGGCATTTTGTCTGTTTGAAGGATTGTTGGTATGAAATCAATGCTCAAATACGCATTTATGATCGCTGTGCTGTAATGGCAGCTTGCTTAGTCGGGCCAGAACTTAACGGGACGTCTGTAAGACTTAATAAATGCATTCCAGGACTCTCCCGTGATGAAATCTTTCGTTTTCAAACAACAACTCCACGTGGTGCAACCTTGTCTTTCGCCCTTTGTGATCCCGCGACGATAACTTTTGAAGGTGTGGTTCGATTTTGGCGCAATTTTTATCACTAAAAGAAAAGACTTAGACCTTTAAAAAGACACCAACAGAGTGGCAAAGCGACCCCTGGGAGCGCTACAGTGAGTAAAAGAATGTGGCCAAATATTAAGTGTTCCATTCTTTACGTCACCGATCAAGTGATTGACATTGACATCTTGGCATCGAAATCTTTGCTTCGAGAGAGAGAGAGAGAGAGAGAGAGAGAGAGAGAGAGAGAGAGACAAAAGATTACATACAAATCATCCTTCTAAACTTGGTGGTAATAGGTGTGGAAAAAGGTTTAAAAAAACGCGTGGAATCAGAAACGAAATAGAAATCCGAAGCGAACGAACGTCGCAGGGATCTGTGAACTACTCCACGGGTTCCGGGAGACTATACCCCGCTGGGTCTCGCGCCACTTTCTTGACGCGGTGACAGTCGGCGAGCGTCGCGAGCGCGAGAGGCCGTTTGCTTTAAAGTTGCACCTAGCCCGCAGGGCATCATGTTGCTCACTGGCTGCTGGTGAAAAAGGAAAACTCGTCAGTCGTCTTGCCGTCGTCTCGTCACCTTACTGTCGTCGTCGCCGTCAACCGGTGACCGGTGGCGTGGCGTGAGAACCGGCGACGTAAGGCTCTCATGACCACCAAGTGGCGGCTTGCCCCACCACCACCACCACCACCACCAGAACGCTCTGCCCTCTGCACCGTACACTCCCGGTCGAGGATCCTCTCGAACTGTATCAACATGTATCGCCGATTGTGCCAGGGCAGTTCGGTTAATGGGGTTCGTTTTTTTTTGCTGTTGGGCGAAGGGTTAATTGAGAGGGCACCGGGCCCTTCCCGTATTCGATTGTTTTTTTTCTTCCCTCTTCTTCTTCTTCTCTTCTTCAATTCATCGCCCCCCCCGGCACCCACTCCCCTTCGGTGTTGCATTGAAGGAAGGATTTTTGTGCGAATTTGGTGGGTTTTGTGCCCGCTAATTGTGAGACCACCGCCACCGGAACGCGGTTTCGGGGTTGCAACAGTAACAGAATGAAGGCATAAAAAAAAGAAGAAAAAAAAAGAAACGAAACAAAGGGCACGACACGGGAAAGTGGCCTCCACTTGGTCAAGTGGCCCCGATCGGCACAATCGGCCACCAGTGAAGGACTGTGCGGACGCCGGACAGGAATCGCGCGGCAAGAACAGCAGAGAACTGTGAATCACTTAGCAAAGGGGGGGCTGCCGCTGCTGCCGCTGGTTGGAGAGCGGAGCGGAGGGGGAATGTGACAAAGATTGAACAACAATGCAAGCACAATGAAGGTGCCAATCGATCGAGTCCTTTTGTTTGCGGTTGTGTGCCTGTTTTTCGCTTCGTTTTCGTTTTTGTTTTTGTTGTTTTTTTTTTGTGTGTGCACGCGGCCCACCGTGGTCGTGGCTCGCGGTCGCTGCTGTTGGTGCAGCGGTGTTAAGCCAATAAGGCGTTAAGTCGCCCGCCCGCCTGCCCGTCTCATTACGGTAAAATGAAACAGCAAAGTGTGCGTAGTGGGTAACCATCGGTAACGGCGGCGAGCAGCGCACGCGGTACGCCACCTAGAATGCGGTGGGTTGAAATTAGCAAATAACATATTGCAGCATAGAAAAGGTTTGAGTGGCGAATGAAAACGACGAGGGACGAGCGGAATCGTCCAGGTCCAAGGGCGTAGCAGCGAGGCGCTTGCGGGCGAACATTACATCTGTCATCTGGCGTAGCCGCGGAAAGGACATTCCAGGGCCATTCCAGGTTCGCTCCGTTGTTGATTGCGCTGTGAGTGAGTGGGTGAGTGGTGGTGGTTGGAATGTTTTTAATAAACTCTCGTTGTCGACGCACTTGGTGACGGTTTTTTTTATTTTGTTTGTTGTTGTTGCAAAAGTGTTAGGGTGATGGCCTTGCGATGATTGCCACGACTGGGGACTGGGGAAAGGGGAACAACAAAACCACTCGCTGTAATGCTCCGCTCGCTTTTCATTTGAAACATGCAGAAGATGAGCAAATCAGCTCCGGTGGAACGCGGCCGCCCGTTGTTCGCTTTTTTTTAACATTTGTCCATGAATGTTTATCCCTTCAAGAAAATTGTGTAAAAGTTTTAGATTAATCCAAGCGAAACTGACAAAGATATTGATTTATTAACAGTCGCGTGCCTCATGCATTTGCAGACACCCATTTCTAAATTGGATGCCATGGATGAAGTTTTGCACAAATCTTCTTCAAAATTGTACCAAATATTCTTCAAAAGTAGTAGTTTATTATGGCATTTACAAAAATACATATGGGTTGATACTTTTTTCAAAACAAATCATCAAACATGAGCCGGTTTCTCGAAACAAATCAAAAGACTTCAACGACCGGGTTCGTTGACGAATCTGTCACCGTTTTCAAACTCGGTACCCATCGGAGCATAGAAACTACTCGTCCGATTGATTTGAAACTTTGAACACATAATCTGTACACTCTTTACTAGTTGGCCCCGTCAAGATTTCATGAAAATGGTTGATACTTTTCTTTAAACAAATCGCCAAAAATCGTGGTTTTAAGCAAAATCACGAAAAGCATCTCTTTTCCAACTTCAATAATCTGCCAACAATCGAAAAATAAGAAATTCGACAAAAGCTTGACGTGGTTACCTAAATAAACTTATAATCTTTCAAACCAGTATCGATTTGTATCTTTCTGACGGCCCACCACGCAGCTACGACCGGGGGCACCGGGAAAAGGCATCTTTTCGAAGACACACGACTGCCTAAATGTGACTGCCATTGATGACCCTGTTTTTATCAAATCTTCCCCAAAATAAAACCAAATATTCTTCAAAAGTTGCAGCCTAATATGCCAAACCGAAACCGAAACCGAAAAGCGGCCAGCTCGAGCACAGCTCTCCGATTGCCCCCCATGGCCGTGAGGTGCGATACCGATTGCCGATTGTTATTGTTCGAACGAGGTTCAAACGGTCTTCGAATCCGGGGCCTTTCCATAAGGCGGCACGCAAATCCCGAGGCCCAGAAATCCGAGGTGAGGTGAGGCGATCCGATCCCCGACCGGTGGACGATGTGGCGAGTGCTCAAGCGGGCATAATGGCCGGCGGCCTTAATCCACCGGATAATGGATCAGCTTTGGCCGGTAATTACCGGCGAGGCGCGCGAGAGAGAGAGAGAGAGAGAGCCTTTTTCTCGGGCATGTTTTTGGCGGACCGAGGACCGGACACCGTTTGGCTCTACTGTTCGCTCGTTGACCACTCTGATCTGCGGGATCCCTTTGACCGTTGACTTTGGACTATCGTGAGCTCATCATCAGCAGCAGCAGCAGCAGCAGGAATGCGCTCTAGGAATGCGGTGCGCTCCAGGGAACGCGCCCTCACCTCCTTCTGGCACCTTTACTCTCCTTCCTCTTCCCTTCTTCCAGTAAAAGGGGTTTAGCAGGGGCTGCAAAATGTTTCCTTTTCATTAGGATCATCACCATCACGGCCAACAATCGGACGCGGCACTCGCACTCCGATCGCAATCAGCAGCGGTCCGGCTCAGTCCATCCCGGTACTCGTATTTACTCTGCCGCAGCGGCTGCTGCGCTCCAGAGAGAGAGAGAGAGAGAGAGAGAGAGAGAGAGAGAGAGAGAGAGAGCGGGATTAGCCGTGGCCAGTACCAGGCCAGGCGTACAAATGTTTCCGCTGCGATGGGAGGGGTTTGTTTTCGTTTTGCCGGAGAGCGGCTACCGGGACCGGGAGTCTATACTCTCGTACAACCGTTTGTGCCATCCTGGTGCTCGAGCTTGAATGGGTGGAATGGAGAAGAGAAGAGCGCTATGCTACGGCTATGCTAATGTTGCACTCCGGTGCACCGCCAGGTAGACTTCACCCACGATCCTAGCTATATTATCCTCCCGGATCGACGGGATTAGCTTTTTGGGCGATTGCGGGTGCGTGTGCGTTTGGCACGGGCACGGGGTCTATTGTGCCGGCCAGCCGCCAGCGAAACCTCCCGGGCGACCCCGTACTTGAGAAGTGAGTAATTACCGGCATTTAGCAGCCCTCTCCAGGCAGGGACGGGTGGCAGAGGGTTTTTGAACCACCACCCCGGGGCGGGGCCGGGCCGGGCCGCTCGGGGGCCGATGATCCGTGATGGGTTTAAATATTTGAAATAATATTTTTCATAAATATTAAAATTAGATGTCACTTGAAAACGGGATCCATGGCAGCGGCCGGGTACGGCGGGTACCGGAAAAGGGGGCCCAATTCCGTCACTGTCCGTCACGGTCAGGCGCGCGTGTGCGCGTGTGCGCCTTTACAACAGTTGCCTTTCCGCCAACTGCAGGGTTTTGGCCAATTTTGCTAAAGTGCAACCAACAGTTACGGGTCATTTTCTACCAACAGCCCTACCGAATTTCGCTGAAGCGCGATTTTGCTACGAAAAGGTGGTGCCACTTTTAGGATGAAGGATAAGATGGTAAAGTAAAAAACAAATACCTTTACAGCGCAACAAGTGACTGCTCTTCATATGAGTAGTAACACATTTTATTCTCGAGCTGGAAATGTTGAGCGCTGTGCCTGTAGAACCCATTTAAATAACCCTTTTTCAACGTTCTCGTTGATGGTTGATGCTTAGTTTGAACATTCTACGACACAAAACAGAAAAAGGAACACGTGCTTGAAAGCAGAGACTTTAACATTAATAACAAAGAGCGTTTGAAGTACAGGAAAAAAAAACTGTTAGAAGAAATGTTGAAGGGTTTCACAAGATGAAAAAGAAGAGTTGAAGTGTTTTGCGCACAACAAACGACTGGTAACTCGCCAAACCACTGACGGAGAACGTTAGCGGCAACAATTGAACCGTTGGAAGCGAGCCCCTCGCTTATTGTCTTGAAATCGTTAGATAATTGTCTTAAATGGTCTTGGCGGTTACATTGGCTGTTTAAATACTGCCATGATCAAAACTAATAAATCGGAATTTTGTACTTATTCCTTCGCGGGCTTATCAATTTTGCGGGCTCTGTTACTGACGTATTTGCCCAGTTTCAGCTTGCCTGCTGTTCATTTACGCTCATAGCAGAGATTACCAAGTACCAATGTACCAAGCAAACTGGTGCAAGCCGGTACACCGAATGTTCCTCACCTGGGCCGTTTACTGCCGGTGCAATTTCGGGCTCCCTGTTTTTTTCTTTTTTTTTGTTGTTTTTGGGGACTTTCCGGCACAACGGCGACCGGATGTAGGCTGTAGGTGCGACTGATTACCGGAAGGCTGGCTCGCACAACCAATAACACAGCGACAAGCAGTAGCAAAACATACGGACGCGATGAGTCGCCCAGGACCTCTGAGATAGAGCAAAAAAAAAAAAAAAAGAGAGAGAGAGAGAGAGAGAGCGAGTAAAAGACGAAGAAAAAAAAAACAGAAGGAAAGCAAAAACCGAGGTAGCAGAAGATCGGACTGCCATTTAGCACTTCATAAAATCGATCATAACAAATCATAAATCACGGTGCAAAACGCCACGCCGACGTCCCTGTCTTCTGTCGGTGTGTTGCGGAGTTGATCACCATCACGCACACCTTACACACCACAACAGCCCATGTTCCCGTTGTCGAGAGAGAGAGAGAGAGAGAGAGAGAGAGCGCGTTCCCGTTTACCTGGGCACGATAATATGCCAGTCGGCAAACCGTTGACAACCGAGACCAAAGGAAAGCCGTACCACCAGGACCCGTACAAACGAACGGGGCTGCATCGGATTCGGAGCAATCCCGGACGGTTGACAGGCTGCGCTGAATAGAGATCCTTGCTCCGTCCGTCCGGCAAGGATATAATCCGCAGTAAATGAGTCTTCAAAACGGCAGCAGCAGCAGCAGCAGCTCGGGATCACCGATCTCGATCCTAGATCCTGGCTTGATACTGGCTGAGAGTGAGAGAAAGAGAGAGAGAGAGAGGATGCTGCTGCTGGTAACGCCACAGCGACACGGCACGAGGAAACGAAGCGGAGGAAAGGCGAAAGAAAGAAAAAAAAAAAGAAAAGGGAACGAGACAGTGGCTTCAGGTGGCTTCCACGAAGCCAGTCAGCACAACGCTGCACACAACAACAACAACAACAACAATAGCCGCTCCTTGCTCCTTGCTAGCCAGCGTTGAGGTTATGGTTTCCCAATTTTTGCCCCTTCCAGGCCGGCATCAAGGGTCCATATCCTTCATATCAGGGCAAATGAGGGAGCTGTATAATCGGTAGCACGGCCGGAGGGAGCCGGGGTAGCGGCAAATAGGGGCCAACGAGAAAAACGGAGGATGCGCAGCAGTCCTGCAGTACGGCACACGCACCCGCGCACACATTCGACTCGACTGATGAAGAAATTATGATTTTATGACAGCTTAAAAAATAAGGCCCGAAAGGGCCCCCGTGTGTTGCGGTTCGAACACGCGGGCACAGCGGGAAAAAGCGGTCCTCCGGACGTTGTATCGCTGTGTGGTTGTTTATGGCAGGCAGTGGCGTGTATTGTTCGGAGTCACTCGGCACTCGGCACTGGGCTTTGGAGTGTTTTGTTTTGATTTGTTGCTGTTGTTGTCGTGCGCCTGGTGCACCTGCCTGGTGGCCTGGTTCCGTCCGCATCGATTTATCACTTTCTGGGCGTCCAGTAGCCCACCGGTTCGACCACCCCCCCCCCCCCCCTTGGCCCTCCTTCGCCTCTGATGTTTCCTATCGCTGTTTGCACGTGTGAACGGCAGCGCCACACACTCCCAAGAGGATTGAGCGTTCGGCACCGAAATTGGTGTCGAGAAATCGAAAAGTCTATCGCCCGCCGACCGGCTGACTGACTGACTGACTGGTGGATTTGAATTGCGCGTGACTGATATTTGAAGAAGCGATTAGCCAAGCACCAGCCAAGCACCCTCAATTTTGCAACCCATCAGCGCCGGTCGGAAAATCTGTACCAAGGGAACGCGAGGGGCGCCCCCGTTCCCGATACCGATGATACCAGACCAGATAGAGAGTCACTCGTTACGCTGCTGCTGCTGCTGCTGCTGCTGCTGCTGCGCCGCGGGCTCTTTATCTCGTCAACTTCACCGAACACGCTACACAATCCCAAAGAAGGGACCGCGAGCGTGCGCGTCCCAGTGTTCAGTAGGGAATTGTTCATCCATTACGGCATCGTGAAACGGTTACGCAGTGCCTAGAGTGCGCAAGTGTAGACGATATTTGCTTACGGCTTACGACCTTTCGAGCGAGCACAGCGTCCCAAACAACAGAAAACAACGAGAAAAAAACACCCCGAGAGAACCTTAAATGCAGCCAAACCAAAGTGTAATATTATTAGGAACGATTTGTCCGTTATAAGTTCCTGAAAGCAGTTCGCTCTACCGCTCCTGGCCCTGGCCCGCTCTACAGCTCTCGTTGAGCTCTCGATTCACTTTGATTGACAGCTCGGATCTGCGCGTTGCCTGCGTTCCCTGCCTGCCCGGGTGTAGTTGGCTTATCGTACTTCCGCTCGCCGCCATCATCGTCACCGTGCTGCGCGCTGTCAGGCGAACGATGAGCCAATAAACTGTTGCGCCCTTTTTTTTTTTTTTCGCTACACCTGGAACGGGGTAGCCTTCCTGCCTATCTCTCGTGGTTGTTAATTTGCTGGAATCGGGTTTATTTTGCTTTTTTTCTTTTTCTTTCGGGAGCTGTACACGGTCTGGTGCTCATCCTTTGAGTGGTGCTGCGGAGTGAAATGCTTCCCAATTTGCTTCATATCTTTTCGAACATTTTATTTCTATGTTGCGGTTCTTTGCGAGCAAATTTCAGGGTGTCTGCCAACTCTACCAGTATCACAGTAACGAATTATGGTCCGAGATCCAAAGGATTAGTTCACAATTAAATGCTGCAAGGCTCTCAACGATAGCTACTTGCGGCTTTGCTACCAAATAACAAACAAATAAAATCGACACCCATTGAATTCCATCACGAATAACTTTTTTTCTGACAATTTCCCACTAAAATGCTTTCATATGCTTATAAACAATAGAATGGTACTACCACTGGAATAAGTCTGCCAGCTATCGGCCGAGTGGCTTAGAAATGGCAGCAGTTTGAACTTTGTTGCTGTGTTTTTCCCGAAATATGTTTACCCCCTATTTAGCCAACAGTGTTTATACCAAATTTGCCACAGACTCCGTTTGTTAATTATTCATTTGCACGCAAATGAATGTTCCATATTGTTTCCATCTTTAAAAAAAAAGAAAAAAAAACTTCTATTCATCATTCCATGTTTACTAGCGCTGGGAAGAGCACGGATCTGCCATTTCTGCTAGACTCCTTATGCCTTGAACGCCCGGAAACCTGCGCAATTGTTGCTGCTCGTTTTCCCGGGGCTCACCCCGAGCCTCGAAAACACATTCTCCCCCCAAGGGGCCCCGGGGCGGCAGCGCCCGGAACCAATGGGCCGGAGGATTACATTAATTAGAAAGGATAATGTTTAAAACCGGCCGAAGCCATCCTCTCCCACGGCTCCTATTGTGGCCTGAGGATTTCGCTCTTTCGTTAATCGCTTCCCAGCCAAAAAAAAAAAAGGAAAAAAAGCGGAAAAGGAAAACAAGAAAATGTTCGTCCGGGCGATCGTCCTTTGCCTTGGCGCGCAGTAGGCGAATTTTGCGGCGCAGTCCGGTCCGGTCGCGAAACAATCGGCAGCCAAACTGCTAACGCCCCGGTTGACAAATTGCTTTTTGCCGGTTGGCCGTTGGGCGCGATTTCCGATCGTTGTTTGTTTGACAGTTCCGGGGTCGAGTTAGTGTTGTAAGCCGGGTCCACCAACGTGGACCACCACCACGGTTTGGGCGATTTGAAAAAGAAACGAAAAAAAAAAACATAAAACGAAAACTGTTGCTAAACGAAACAACGGAATTGAAAAGCCCGAAAATTGGCGAAAAAAAAAACCCAACGAAATAGAAAACGCAATCAACCGGGCGGCAGCATAGCGTTTAAGCTGACGCGAGTGATAGAAGTTGTCCCTGGCGTTGTCAATAGGTAGGTTTGTTGTTGTGGGTACCTGACAATTGGCCATCGGTAATGGCGTTTTCGCACGGCATCTCGCAGCCTCTCGCCGATGTCAAAGGACCCCATTCAAGCGAACGGTCTAGCCATCTAACCGGTGATCAAGGCGTACCGTTTCGAGCATTCGCTAAAGCGTGATTTTTTTTCTCTCTGTAACTCGAGATGCGAGCTAAGGAATTTAATGCACGAGCACCTGTAATTACCTCGGGAAGCAACTTTCCAGCTCCAGCGGTGGGAGGTGATCAATAAACAAAACACAACAGGACAAAAAAAAAGAAGCAAAACGAAACACGCGGCTCGTAAATAAATTACCGAAAGGCAAAACATGAAGTTCGGAGTTACACACGGCGGGTACGGTGGTTCACGTTCCGTTCGTTGTCTGCTGCGATTTGGCGCTCCTTTTTTTTTTAAGGTAGAATCGGCAGCGGATTTTTTTTTTTCGCTCCCGAAAATAATATTTTCACCAAAAACAGACCGCCCCCTCACCGCCGCTACTGACGTCGTCGGCAGCCACTGCAGCAGTAGCAGTAATCACGGGTAGTGTCCTGTCCAAGCTCGCTAGCCTGCTCAACGAGCGAGGGTAGCGGGCGCGGCTCCAAAAACCGAGCGTTACGAGCATTGCACTACCTGGGGGCGGCGGCGGCGGCGGCGTACGAGAATGGTGGTGTTACCTTTTGAGCCTTTGAGCAGAGTCCTGCGGCTGCCGAGGGTACACGCGTGCTGGTCGGGCTTTAATGGGATTTGTGCGCGTTGTCCATTGACACTCGGCCATTCGCGACTTTATTTTTTTTTTCCGTTACTGCCGTTGTTACTGCCATTCTGTTCCATGGGGCACCCGTGGCGAGGGGTACCCGCGTCGCGGTGGCTATGCTCGCAAAAATCTGAATCGACTATGCTTTGAACACACCTAGAGGTAACGGTAGTCCTCGGCACCAGGCGAGAACCTCTAGCGACTCTCTGCTTGGCGCTAATCGATCGTGTGAATGCGGGTGGCATTTTGAAAATGATAAACCATGGAACGCTTAATATTTGGTCACATTCTTTTACGCACTGTAGCGCTCCTAGGGGTTGCTTTGATGCGCTGTTGGTGTCTTTTTAAAGGACGTAGTCTTTTCTTTTAGTGATAAGAAAATGGTTAAATTCGCACTATACCTTCAAAAGTTATCGCCAATTGGAACACAAATGGAAGAGTGAAGAAAAAAACGTCTGCACACTCACGATGAAAACTCAATTTGACTGGAGTCCTGCATAACTGCATTTTGGCAAAAACCAGGAGTCAAATTTAACATTAGCAATCATAGAGGGAACACGACAGTAACGTTTTAGTTCATTTACGCAGATTAAAATTGCCCGTAAACTGCCCCCTTGGCAAGCGTTCCCTGCAGTTGTGGTTGCAGTTGTGAAAACGAAAGTTTTAATTACGGCAGGGTCCATTAACGGCCGTTTGTACGAAGAAGAATGCATGGAAAAGGTCAATCTACCTTTGGCAAATTGCAAATCGTGTACAGATTAAGTGATGAACGTTTCAAATCGATCGGACCGGTAGTTTTTGATTGAAAACGCGTGGCAGGCATTTGTCAAACCGGGTTCGTCGCTTGAAGTCTTTTGATGCGTACCGAAAATCGCCGCAATTTTGATGATTTGTTACAAGAAAAGTATCGACTTATATATATTTCTGTAAACGCCATAATAAACTACAACTTTTGAAGATAATTTGGACGTATTTTGGGGAGGATTTGTGAACAACTTCATCCATGGCATCCAATTTAGAAATGCGTGTCTGCAAATGCATTAGGCGCGCGGCTTTTCAAAAATCAGCATCTTGGTCAGTTACAAAACTAAATGCCTTAGTCCCCTTGTATGGAAAGCTGCCAGAGCACAGCACAGCGATCATAAATTGGCCGCGAAACGACAGCATGGAGTTTTCAACAACGTGGTAGCGTTGTTTTTCTTCCAATGTTGGCTTCAGCGAAAACAATTTCACGCTCGAGAAAAAAGCAGTACTGTGCAAAACTGCAAAATTCTCCTTTGTTCCTCTACACTACGATCCATCGCAATTGATTTTCGTAACTGAAACACTCGCCGAAAATCCCGCTTTATGGGTCTAACAAAAAACAACCTAGTAACATATTAGTTTCGCTTTGTCATTTAGCTGTCTAAAACCAAACACTAGAGTAAAACAACCACCAAACCATGAGTGTATCACAGAATGCAGCCCGCACAGGCACGTAATATCATTAACAGCACATTAAATACGATTCGCGTACTTAACAACATACTACAACCGCCCAACTAATCTGATATTGCAAGGGTAGTTACGCCGTGGTATCCTGTTCGCTCCCGCCGCTGGACACTATCCGCAGTTCCGCACAAATAGATGGGACGCTGAGATATCGCGCCCCATTCATTCGCACATCGCCTGGCGGCTCTCAATGGCAGAGCAATGAAGAGGAACCGCGGTTGCGCGTTTGCCATTTTGACTCGACGATTCGCCGGCATCGGCATCGGCATCGGTGGCGGCGTGCGGGTTGGAGGGAGGGACGATTTTGTTTTGTCCATTTTTCTTGGGAAACTGACGAAACGAGACACCACACATTGTAGAAAATGTATGTCCGGCTCATAGAAGGACGATGAGGAAGGCAGTCAGAGGGAGGGGCGGGAAAAGGAAAGGAAAAACCCAAATGACTATCAAAAAGGAAGAAGAAAAACAGAAAGAGCGGAAAGAAGCAAAGATGCAAACCAACCAGAACAAGAACCATCCAGTCATCCGGTACCGGTTTTTTCTTTTTTTTTCTTTGGTTGTTGTGCGAAAAGACGGCGTTCGACTGTAAAGCGAAGCACCTCTTTTTACCTTTTCCCCCCCCGGTCCGTGGGCCCCGGAAAAACCTGCTTTTTGCCCCCGGGCCAGGGCCCAGGGCCCAGGATCTGATCCCGGAGTCTGACTTTGGCGACTTCGGCGTGGAAGCCGAGCTGCTCGGAAGCTCGGAAGCTCGCGGACGCGTATCTTTTCTCGCAGCATTTCTACATTACTTCCTGTCATGTGAGAACACCGGTGCGGGGTTCCAGTGGGGCGTGGTGAGATGTAAAAGAAGAGGAAATAAAGCGGCCTGGAAATGAAACGGAAAAAAATAGAGGGGATGTGGGGTGGAGGGAGCAGGAGGGATGCGCTTTTGTTGGGATGTCTTCGGGCTGAGATATGCCACAGCACTTGGAGTGGAGTGGAGTGGAGTGGAGGGCCCACCGCATATCCTTGTGCGAGCAGCAGCAGCGTTGCGTAGCGTGCGTTTTGTTTTTTTTTTTTGCTTCTTCTTCTGTCCGTCCGTCCGCTCTCGAGTCCTTTCTTTCTGTCCTGGGAGCTGGGTGGTGGAAACGGCGGGCGTAGCTTCTCGACGAAGCATTCGGTGGCCACCGCTATCGCTCCGACACCGATCGTCAGCCCGCTCCGATTCTCCGATCCGATCTTCAAAAAAACAAAAAAGGACAGAGTGGCTGCGGAGGATCGCTGGCTGGCTGGCTGACGATCCGGCGGGAGGAACATGATGCCCCGGGCACACCCGGGAATGCTGGTGAAATATGATGAGCCAGTACCGGTGCGGGGGGGGGGGGCGAACAAGCGCAGCGCAGACAAAAGGCGCTCCTGCTCCTTTGTGTTTGCGACGTGCGGGAATCAGAGAGCACCGAGTTCAGAGCTGGTGGTGCCTGGCTGGCTGGCTGGCTGGCTTCTGGATCCACCACCAGCAGCAGCAGCAGTAGTAGTACCTCGATGGAGGAGCCGAATACATGCCGAGATAATAGAGTCGAAGCAAGCGAAGCGAAGAGGAAGACAACAAACAAGCAACAACAAGCAACAGAGCAACAGAGCAACAGAGCAGAGAAGAAAAAAAATCCTAGCACACACACAGGGCACCAAACAAAGGAGAAAACATCAAACATCGAGCAAGGCAGACTTTTGGGAGAAAAAAGAAAAAAACGAGTACGAGTTCACCCGCCAGTTCGTCGCTTCACGTCCTGTTGCAGTCTTTCGTGTTTTTTTGTGTGCTCGCAGAGAGAGAGAGAGACGCGGAGAGAGAGAGAGAGAGAGAGAGAGAGAACAGTTGAAGTGCCATATCGCTCCGATTTGGCGTTGCAGTCTGATGCCACCCCCCTCTGGACGCGCATCTTCTGCCCCCCCCCCTGCCTTTTTTTTTCTTTTTCTTCCTCCCATTCATTACCACCCCCCTTCTTCAGCCTCGATCGCATCGCTTTAACGTCCGCCCTCCACCACGGAACCGATCCTGGAATAAAATCCTGGCGGATTAGGACCCCTAAGGATGGGATGGAAGCGGAACTCGCTTCCCGCTCCTGTGCGTCCCTAATTACGCGTCCCTCGGCACCATCGGCAACCACACAAATCGGCAATTAACGGTTCATTTGTCAGCTTATCCATGCGATCCAGGGCTGGGTGAATAGGGACCGCGGGCCGGGCGGCAAAAAACAGGCTCTCTCTGTGTGTTCGTGGGACACGTCGGACACGTCGGAGATGTCCCAAAAAAAAAAGAAAAAAGAAAAAAAACCCCCGAACCAAAGTTTCAATTTTCCATTTTCCAGTTTATTCATTAAGGTTTTCCACGCGCGCTCTCTCTTTTTCTGTCGCATCTTAAAAAACTAAAAGCTCCTTTAACTACTAACTAAACGATAAACGACCGGTGCCCTCTCTCTCTCTCTCTCTCTCTCTCTCTCTCTCTCTCTCTCTCTCTCTCTCTGTCTGTCTGTCTAGCTCTCTTCCATCATCCGGTTTAGCGTTGATCACAGTGAACATTTAGCGATCCATTCGACCGGGAACGAATCGTGGGCGAGCCGCCCCGCCCCGCCCCGCCTCCGCCCATGCTTCACTTTTGACGATAGAAATCGAGCAACAGCTTGAGCAGTGGTGCCGGTCCAATGTTACGCCGGAAGAACAGCTCCTCGATCGTGTAGGACGACACGTTGCGCATGAGCGGCAGCAGCTGCGTCAACGCCCGGTACCGACTGTTCGATGGGCCCGGCCGGCACGTCTGGATGTACGCCGCCAGTGCGTCCCGGGCACTCTCCTCGAGCGTCCGGACCGTGCCGAGCTCCCCGATCGACCGTACACTGCCGGTGCTGCCCGTGGTGCCACCGGTCGAGTTGGTCACATCGGAACCATCGCTCGAAACGCTCGACATGCTCGTCTCCCCGTCAAACTCCGTCTTGTAGAGGGCGATCGCACGGAGATAGACGTACTCGTTCGCATCGACCCGCAGGGCCGCCAGTTGGGCCAGTATTTCCTGGAAAATGTCCACCTCCTTGAGCAAGAACTCGGTAAGGGCCGGGCCGGGTGTTCCGGTGGCTGGCGCTGGGGTCGCTGGCGTCGCTGGCGTCGCTGGCGTCGCTGGCGCCACAGGGGCCGTCGGCACAGTGCCCACCAGCTCGGCCCGATGCCCGGCACCGGCATGCAGGTACTCGTAGGCGATCAGCAGCTGACCAAAGTTGACCGGCGCCAGGTACTGGGCGACGGCAAGTATGAACAGCTCACGCCACGACTCCTCAAACAGCACCAGCTGATCGGCCATCGGGAGCTGCACGAACGGGGCGAGACTTTTCAGGAAGTTTACATTCATAAACAGGAGCTGGGCGGCGGATTCACGGATCGCATCAACCGCTACCAGTGGGTGGTGATGGTGATGATGCTGGAGGTGCCCGGGATGGTGGTGACCGGGCAGGAACGGTTGCGCCATCCCGAGCGGCGGATAAGGGGCGGGCGGTGGCGTGAGAAACGGGTTCCGTGCGATCGAAAGATCCAGCCCGGCCGCACCGGATGATGCTGGCGCCGTGTGGCCGGCATGCGCTGGGATTGACATCGCTGCGGCTGCCGCTGCGGCTGCCGCTGCGGCCGCTGCGGCCGCCGCCGCCGCCGCCCCCGGTGTCATCATCATATCGTGGCGCAGTGGTGAATCCTTCGCAATGAACAGGGCCATCTGTTTGCGCAGTGTCGAGTTGCGGGGGCCCCGCTCGTGCTGCACCGCATCCTTGTTCATGCCGACCTCGAAGCACCGTTTCAGCCGGCACGCCCGGCACTGGTTCCGGTGCGTTTTGTCCACCACGCACGGCCCGTCCGCCTTCGATTTGCACACGTACTGGCGGCTCCGGCGGATCGAACGCTTGAAAAACCCGGCACAACCGTCGCACGCGTAAATGCCGTAGTGTTTGCCGGAGCTGTGATCCCGGCACACCTTGCACGGGACATCGTACAGGATGCGACCTGTTTTTTTTTTTTTTTTTTTTTTGTTGGAAAGGGATTGTGCATTGTGAGAAGCTTGTGGGGAGCCGGTGGGTGGGGTGCAGCTGAGGTGGCAGCGAGCTGGGTACTTACTGGAGGAGGAGGACGCCGGAATGCGCATGTGGCCGTAACGGGGATCGATCAGCTCCGGTGAGCTAACCGGTGACTGCATGTCCTGGCTGTGCTGCTGCTCCTGATGATGGTGATGATGATGATGATGATGGGGATGCTGATGTGGATGATGAGAGTGCTGCTCGGTGGGCAGGCTGCTGAACATCATCTGGATGGGGTTTTTTCTTTTTGTTTTTTTTTTTTGGAGGGTCGATTTGGGGTTGACGTTGGTTGGCCGGTTGATCGCGTTTGCTGGCGTTTGATAGGCACGTGACACCCACCCTTCACACAAAAACGATTAACCACTGCACTGCACACACTCGGCGGACACCGCCGGTTTTTTTTTGTTTGTCTTCTTTTTCGCACACTTTGCACTGCAACTTTTTCGGTGGGACTTTTATTTTATTTTATTTTTTTCTGGTCACGTTTTTTTTTGTCTTTGATCGACGGATACAGTACAGAAAACTCGGCGAGCAAACTTTTACCACTACTGGGATGCTGGGATGTTGGGCTGCTGCTGCTGCTGCGGTGCCTCTCACTCTGTGCTCATCACCAGACGTTTCGCTTTCGATTGATCTAGTTTCGGCCGGTGCGGGACCGTTTTAAGGCACGGCACGGTGGCACTCAAACAAACGCCGACAGAGGAAGGGCAAGGGAATCATAAAGGGAGAGCGAGGGAGAGAGAGAGAGAGAGAGAGCCGATTGGACTGGCACCGAAAAAGGACCGCTTCGTCCTTGCGCGCCGCCACAGAGGTGAGGGTAGCAAGGGTGGAGATGGTCCGCCCTACCTAAAAATCCTCTTGTGCGGCATTCAGGCACTCCTTTCCATTTCTCTCTCTCTCTCTCTCTCTCTCTCTCTCTCTCTCTCTCTCTCTCTCTCTCTCTCTCTCTCTCTCTCTCTGTCACAGTGCGACACAATCGCAGGACACATAGCGCACCGCTCAATTCATCTTTTCGGCATCCTCTCTCACTCTCTCTCTCTCTCTCTTTCTCCGGGGGGTTGATGAACGCTCAACGTACATCCCGCCCCTATTAGCGACCGCCGCACCCCATCGTCGTCACCTCGGAAATTCGTGTGCAGTCGGGGTGCGAATCAACCGACGACGACAACCACGACGACGACATATTGGCGAGCGAGGACGAAAAGGGGCCCTGCCAAAAGGACATCGTGCCCCGATGATGATTCCTTTGTCCCCTTTTCGTACACTTTCGTGTGTTTGGTGGCGACAAACAAAAAACGGGGCGTTGCTCGCCCCCGGGGGGGGAAGATTTGCGCGCAGGTACGCCTTGGTTTGTCGTTTGAATGAACGCGCGGTGAAGTCTGTACTGCTGTGCGTTGAAGTGAGCAATAATTGAGTCAACTGATTGGCACATCTCGTTTCGCTGGGCTTTTGATTTTTCCGCATGATTCGTCCTTCCGCTCGATCGCGCTTCATCGCTGTTGCTTCATCCGTTGTTTTCCGTTCGTTTTCGTTGCGGCGGCCACAGCTACAACCAGCACAGGCGCAATGGCTTCGTGTTTCGTGTTTCGTGTTCCACCGTGCGTTTTAGAAGGCATTCCTTTGCATGGACAGCATCATCCCCGGAAAAGGCCCATTGCGAAGCATTTTAACGGTTGATTAATTACAAAGCTCCACCAGCAAATAAATTGAATTGAAATTGAATTGAATTTGGTAACTATCAACGTAACTGTTGGTACCATGGATCCAGTTGTAGAAAGGAAATTTATCTTTCCAATTGAGCACGACAAAGAAATGATAATTAAAGGGGGTGCTTCGGTATTTAATTTTGTTTAGTGACACATATTTTTAACCTTTTGCCCTGAATGCTAATACTTTTAAGAAGATTATGTAAAAGATTTGGATCAATCGAAGCAAAACTGACCAAGTTACAGACTTTTTTAAAGCCACGTTTCATACAAGGATCCGTGCAGCTCGCTACTTTGAAGAGCGCTTCCCCAAAAATCAACGTTTTCAACGTAGCGTAAAAACTACTTGGCCGATCGATTTGAAATTTTTAACACATAATCTGTACACTCTTTGCCAGGTAGTCCCGTTGAGATTTTGTGAAAATTGTTGATACTTTTTTTTAAAAAAAGTCTTTAAAAATTGTGTTTCTAGGCAGAATCGTAAAAAGCATCACCTTTTTCAACTTCAAACCGCTGCCAAAAGTCGAAAAATAGGAATATCAACACAAACTCTCCGGGACTACCTGGACAAACTTATAATCTTTCAAAAGAATATCGATTTGTACATTTCAGATATACCCGTCATGTCGCTACGATGGGCACCGGGGAAAAGTACCTTTGCGGTGACACGCCTTCCAAAATTTGATGCCAGGGATTTATTTTTCAATCAATGTTACTCAAAACTACACCGAATATTCTTCAAAAGTTGTAGTTTAATATGTCATTTACTTGAGAGAATAAAGTTGAATGGTTACGTAACAACAAATCGTCAAAAACGGGCCTTGTTTTGGCCCGAAAATACCGCGGATTTCCATCGACACACTTTCATACAAGCATCGCACAATATGCAGTTCACTTCAGTTCACAATCACCTTTGCCTTTTACCCTTTTCCGGTGTGTTTTAAATTTTTGGGCAGCTCCAATACCTTTGCTAACAACTAGACCGGCTCTGGGAGAACTGTCACGTATGTATTTATATGAAATAATAAAATACATTACATGGCAGTCCTTAACAGAGCCGACCGGAACGTGCAGCGTGCTGAATGTGAGTCATGTGGTTCCTAATCGGTGGTTCCTCTTTCAGTTGCAAGCGCTGTCAGCCGATTAATCGTTGTGCGGTACCATCTAGCTGCAAACACGCCGCATGATCATCATTGAAGAATCATTGAAAGAAATGCACGCATAATTCCGAAGCATCCAACGGCATCTGCTTTATCTCCTTCTCCCACCTACAGCTGCACCCATCTTCGATTAGTGCACCGTTCGGTAGCTGCATCCATCGCCGGGGCCGCAGCTCACACGAGATCGCCACACGGAGAAAGTTCTCACGAATTTTCGGTTTCTCACGTTTTTGTGCGCCTGATCGCAATCGTGCAACGCGACGGTACTAGCGACGACGCGCAGACGACGTGCAGGACACATTCCTACGCACGGCAGGGCAGCATCTCATGTTACAGCGAGGTGCGTACCAATCGGGCAATCTCATCTGCCGTACCGGCAGCAAATAAAAGCGAATGGGATGAATGGAGTCCCTAGCCTGTCGATGGATCAGGTAGCGATGAGTCGTGTTATGGTATGGAAGATAAAGTTTGACAAAAATAAACCAACGGGCTCGTTCAGTTGGCGTTGGAAAATGTTTCCCCTTGGCGAACAGGGAAACTTCCTTTAATGAAAAGAAGAAAGAAAAAAATGGTGCATCCGTTTGGGTGGCGTGAAAAGTGCTCATGATGCCAGAAGCTGCTTCGGAAGATAGTTTTGAAGCCATTTCTGGCAGGTGTATCCAATGACAGCAAGGAATAAAAGAAAAGGATAGACAAGCTTTCGACATCCTTTGAACGACATAAGCCTCGAGCGCAGCGCTGCGAGCGCGTGTGTGGAAAGCTAAAGATGGAAAACCATCAAACCCCCGATTTTAGACAAAATCGTTATCACTTTTTCATGTTTAAAAATCTGCCAAAAATCGACATTGCGTCAGTGCGTATTTCTGATGACCCATCACGCGGTTACGCAGCGGAAAAATTAACCCTTTCGGCGTCACGCGTTCAAAAATGTGATGCCATGGTTGAAATATTGCACCAATCTTCCCCAAAACTAGTACCAAATATTCTTGAAAAGTTGTAGTTTAATATGACATTCACGGGGAAAAAACAAGTTATATCGTTTCTTTATAAAAAATCGTCAAAATATGCTTTATCTGGGCGTGAATTGACATAAACCCTTCCCCTTAATGGTTCTAATTGACGATGGCGGCGAATCGAATGCAATTAGTGCATCTTTTGTAGCAGACTTTTCAGTAAACATTTCCGCTAAAGCGTTTGTTGAAATGGTCAGACTGCAGCAGTGCATTTTTCTGTACTTTCTTTGTGCTACTGTCCAAGCTTTCCCGTTCGCAAAAGACCCTCGCTCCCGTTGTAAAACACTCGCGAATGGTGCATGGGAATGTCGATTATTTGTCGAACGAGCCTGGAAGATTCTCACTCCCCCCCCCCCCCCTTCCTGCCCCCTCTACTGCTCACACCTTACACAATCAATCATTAGCAGGAGTTGGCGTGAGAACTCAGCGACCCTCATCGTGCCACGCAGAACAGCATCTCTCATGCCGGTGCCATATGGCACGGACTGGAACGCTGTGGATCACTTTAACGTTTGAATCGCTTTACCCTCCATGCGCATCGACGCATCGCTCTCATATCCTTTACGCCCCCCTCGGTAACGAGTCCGCATGAACGCAACAACCTGCACGAGCACTACCTATCGCGCGCAAATGCCATCCCGTAGTCATAAGGTCGCAAACCGGCGTTCATGCGGTCCAGCGAGGGGGTTGTGGGCCCCTGACTGACGTGACTAGCCGGCACGCCGCATTCGTATGTCACATTTAGCGCTAAAGCTAAAGGGGAGGGTCCCCGTTTAATGTTTGATTCTTCACAAAACATGCTCATCCTCCAATTCGGAGCGCAGCCGGTGTGTAGCACCGCTAGGTACCGCTACCGCTGCGCTGGTAATAATATTTCATTAATGCCCATGTCCCGACCAGCCGCACGGTGGACGGGGGTGGGAATGGTGTTTAGGAGGGCGTGTAAAAGGGTGCAGTAAAACAGAACACCTAACAGAGGACTCCGGTCCGGTCCGATGTTTTTTTATTGTCACCCGATGCACGTTTCAATATTCGGTTTTTTTGTTTTTTTATTCGCTACTGGCTTTGGTGCGACTGTACTGCCCTCTCTCGCCCTGGTTTCGGGTACCCTCGCGGGGGCACACCGGCAGGTAAACCAGCCCGGTGGTCTGTAATTGCTAGAGATCATCATCATCGTTGTCGCTGACAACAGTAGCAACGACAGCAGTCAATGCATAGCGCGCGAAGGTGAAAAGCGTAGCGCGTCATAAGTTTATACCATCCAGCGCACAACTCTATTACTTGCTGTTTTGTTTTGTATTGGATTAGCGTACGAAGGTAGCGGGAACTGCTCTTTGTATGATTTACTTCATTAAAGAACTCGTAAGGCAGTGCTTAGAATTATCAAAACCAGGGAATGGTTTTTACAAATACATTCGCTTCGGTATTTAATTTAGCTTAGTGACACATATTTTTAACCCTTTCCCCTGAAAGCTGACCCTTTCAAGAACATTGTGTAAAAGATTTGGATCAATCGAAGCACAACTGACCAAGTTACAGATTTTTTAAATTCCGCTTGTCATAGAAGGCTCAATGCAGCGCGCTACTTTGAAGAGCGTTTCCCCAAAAATCAACGTTTTCAACGTAGCGTAAAAACTACTGGGCCGATCGATTTGAAATTTGTAACACATAATCTGTGCATTCTTTGCTAGGTAGTCCCGTTGAGATTTCATGAAAATTGTTTATACTTTTTTCTAAACAAACTTTTAAAAATTGTGTTTCTAGGCAGAACCGCAAAACGCATCACTTTTTCATCTTTAAAAATCTCCCATAAACCGAAAAAATGGAATATCAATAAAAACTCAACGGGGCTACCTGGATAAACTTGTAATCTTTCTAACGAGTATCGATTTGTATAATTCTATTAACCCGTCACGCAGCTACGATGTGCACCGTAAAAAGTATCTTTTCGAAGACACGACTTTTTAAATTTGATGCCATGGATGAAGTTTTTAATAAATCTGCCCCAAAATATAACTAAATATTCGTCAAAAGTTGCAGTTTAATATGCCAATCGCTTGAAAATAAGAAGTTAAATGGATACGTCACAAAAAAATCGTCAAAAACGATCCTTATTTTCGTAAGAAATTACCGAAGCCCTCTCTCAAGACCGTACGAGAGTAAGCACAGCACGACCGAGGTACACGCTCCTGGTATCCATCTTCCTAATGCCAACGCGTTACGCTGAAAGTGCTGAAGCAGTGTCAAGTTCAATGGCAATCATCCACGAGCAGAAGCAATCGTGTGACACGCATAAGAACAACGTAGACCAACCCGCAGCGTGCCGCTACTATCATAAAACATCACCACCAGCCAGCCAGCCAGCCAGCCAGCCAGCCCGTCCTCGTAATGCGTCCCATCCGCGGTTCTTTCCGGCAACACAAAACAACAGACGTCCCCCCACCCCCCCCCCCCCCCACCCCCCTTCTCGACAATCACCAATCACGCTCGTCAACAAGTTTTAATCAGATGATGATGGTGTCGGACGCGGTAGGTTCGGTAGCAAATATAGATATAGCGCGACAGTGGCTCCTGTGATGCTCCAGACGTCCCAAACCGGGGAACCGTAGACCATCGTGACTTGCAGGAATGAGAAATGGGCGAGCAATCATCATCATCACCATCAGCGCCACCACCACCACCACCAGTTGCAAATTGATATCAATTCAAATATTTGCAGTACAGTCCACTCGCGGCTCCCGGTGCCAGGTCACCTGCACCTTGGCTGCTGTCCTCGGCTACTCGGCGTGTGGCCGTAAAGTAGACGAGCGGCCGTTTGCTACCCCCGGTTGGTTCAGTATCTCGGTGGCCGCACTAGCAACCGGACACGAAAGAAGAAACAAACAAACAAAAAACCCACAATCAACCAACGAGCGCGCGCCATCAGCAGCAAGTTTTGCGGGGTTTAGAAGTTTTGAGCACGCACTCCGACAATGATCGGCAGCACCGTGTCGCTGGCCACTGGCTGGCTGTTGTCGCTCGAGGGTTTACTGCTGCTGGGCTCGCTGGCACTGCTCTACTACTACGTCGCGGTCGCCGGTCAGCGGTACTTCGAGGAGCGGGGCGTACCGCACGAACGACCCTCGTCGATCCTCGGCAATGGTGCGGACTTTCTGCTGCGCCGCCGGCACTTCACCGACGTGATCAACACACTGTACGGGCGGTTCCGCCGCCACCGTTTCTTCGGTTACTTCGATTTCCTCTCGCCGATCTACGTGATCCGTGACCTGGAGCTGGTGAAACAGATCTGCATCAAAGACTTTGACCACTTTGTCAACCACCGTATCGAGCTGGACGAGAATCACGATCCACTGTTTGGGCGGGCGCTGTTCGCGATGCGGGACACCCGCTGGCGGAACATGCGTGCCGTCCTCAGCCCCGCCTTCACCGGGAGCAAGATGCGCCAAATGTTCGGCCTGATAACGGCGTACTGTGAGGCGGCGGTGCGGACGATCGAGTGTGAATCGACGGGCGCTAGCGGTTACGCGGATCTGGAGATGAAGGAACTGTTCCGCCGGTTCGGTAACGATATTGTGGCGACGTGTGCGTTCGGCATCGAGATTAACTCGTTCCGGGATCGCACCAATGCGTTCTACACGCTCGGGAAGGAGCTGACCAACCTGGACGGCATTCAGGGGCTCAAGTTTCTGGCGTTCAGTTCGTTCCCGCGGTTGATGAAGTTGCTGCGGATGCGGTTGTTTAGCGACAGGATGACGCGCTTCTTTCGCCACGTGGTGCTGGATACGATTGCGCAGCGCGACCGGAAGCGCATTGTCCGGCCGGATATGATCCACCTGCTGATGGAGGCCCGCCGGCAGGAGCTGAAGCTCGATGAGAACGGGAATGTGCGGCTCGGTAACGGAGCGGCGGATGACGGTGATTCAGGGAAGGGCGCACCGTCGAAGCGGCTGATGGGTAAGCGCCCACGCACGCAGTTTCCCGTACACCCTGCATTTCTTACTGCGGCTTTTTCCTCCCCCCCCCCCCCTTTTTTACGCTAGATTGGACCGACGATGATCTCGTGGCACAGTGTACGGTGTTTTTCTTCGGTGGCTACGATACCGTGTCGACCCTTTCCTCGTTCCTGGCCCACGAGCTGGCCGTTAACCCGGACGTGCAGCGCCGGCTGCGGGCGGAGGTGGACGAGGTGCGCACCGCGCTCGCCGGTGCACCGCTCACCTACGAAACGATGCAATCGATGCGGTACCTCGATATGGTCGCCATGGAAACGATGCGCAAGTGGACACCGGCCCCGTTCCTCGACCGGATGTGCACGAAACCGTACGTGCTGGAGGACTACGACGGGCGTAAGGTGCAGCTGCGCAAGGGTGACGGCATCTGGATACCGGCGTACGCGATCATGCGCGATCCGGACCTGTTCCCCGAACCGGACCGCTTCGATCCGGAACGGTTCGCAGCGTCCGCCGGCAAGGGCACCGGCGTCGATCCGGCCACCATGCTGGGGTTCGGCATTGGGCCACGGAACTGCATCGGGTCCCGGTTTGCCCTGATGGAGGTGAAGGCCGTGTTTTACTATCTGCTTAGCCACTTTCACCTGGAGATGGCCCCCGGGACCCAGCATCCGCTACGCCTGAAGATCACCAGCTTGGCACCGGCCGCCGAGAAGGGCTTCTGGATACGGTTCCGGGTGCGCGAACCGACCAGCACCGGCCGAGGCAGCACCGATGGTTGCGGGTTAATTGGGGGCAATTGATCGTTGGAGTGATTTTTTTTGTTTTGTTTTCGTTGCTCCCACTTCCTATCTTATCTTTTCTTCTACCCACTCTCTCCGTTGTTTTTTCTTCTTCTCCTGGGTCGTTTGCGAGCTCATCGAGTCTTGAAATAGAATTCGGTTATCTTGTCACTGGGCGAGCGGCGGGCGGCCGGGTGGAGTGCACCTTGCGCGAGAGCAAACAATAAAACCTTTTTGTTTGGCGTGCAAACAACGTGCGGCTCACTGTCTGCGTGTCTTTGTGCTGGCTGCACCGGTGAGAATCTGCAACGTAATAACGCGTTAACTAACTTTGTTGACGTTTATTATGGCTTAAAAGGCTCCGCGAAGACCGCTGGCCTACCGATCCGTTCCTTCCACATCTCTCTGGAGAAAACGGAATCAAGAAAAATAGGGTGCCCTATATCTTCAGTTGTTGTACAACTGTTTCCAGCAGCATTTCCAGCAGCAGACTGCTGTCAACTTAGGAAAGAAACATCAGCAACGGCAACTGCGACGAAAATGAGTAACCAAAACAATAAATCTCCACCGGGGGGGTGGGTGGCTCATTTGTTGCCTATCATCGTCTGGATCGTCACGTTGATAAGGCGGGGGAAGCCAGTTCAAGCTGGTTGGCGCCGGTTGCACCAGCACGATGCAGCACATCGCGATGAACGCTCTCTGTTCCACGGGGGAATAAATCGAACGGAAAGGTTTACTAAAGGTTCGGCTTGTTACTTTTTTCTTTGATGGTTCTTTTGTGGCTCAATACACCATGCGCACCATGAATTCACTTGACAGATAAATGAAGTCATCGCGAAGTTAAGCAGCAATTTAAAGGTATAGAAAATTCAGATAACCCTTCTCTTTTAATGGATTGTAATCGCGTTTGAATCGCGTACAGTGCATGCTTACTTTCAGGAGGTTTGTGGTGGCTGAAAATCACTCTTAAAAAACAAAATGCACCTGTAATCTTGTATTAATTAGATTCAAATCCATTTCAATCCATGATCATGTCACTATTTTGTTTTTCAACTCTTTACTTTATTAGTTTTAGAAAAAAACTACCGCACATGTGACAACATAAAAAACAAAGGAAACAAAGGAAAACAGGCGCATAATTGGATACACACTTTACCAGACATAGCTTCCCGGATGTGCCGGAACCTTTGACGCTGCGAAAACGGATACAGATCAGCCACGCGATGGTGCAGTGACTTGCCAGTGAGTGGCCAAGTGATGAAAATGCGAGGATCGAGTGCACCAGTGCGATACTCGTTCGCGAGACCATCGACAGACAGTTTGAATGGGACGGTTAACGTCCTGGCATCCCTTTCGAAGGATACCGCAAGGTACTAACCCCCCTCTCCGACCGTACCTTAAAGGCATTGGAAAGGGGAGGAGGGTAAAAAAAACAGTTATCGTTTGTACGCTTTTACCGCTTCGCACGGCGCTAGCGTCGGTGAGTAGATTGAGAAACCCTAACGAAATGCATAGCATAACTGCAGGGGGAAAGGATACGCTGAAAGTAAATTCGCGGTTAAAGAAGGTCCTTTTCGAATTATTTGTGAATTAAAATATACAAATCCGATATTCTTTGGCTAGCTTTTAAGCTTTCACAGGTCCAGTAGAGTGAAAACTCTACGCCTGGAAAAAGGCGTCCTGAAAGGCATTTCTTTTCGGGTGTTTGGCCGCAGGAAACATAACTCGAAAGGTAAGTTGATTTTTGAATATGTTTTTTCAGTTTTGGCTTAGATTTTGTTGCTGCATGGAGTGGAACAGAGTAAAGAAGTGTCCTTCTTCCTGCACCATGTCACGGAAGAGCAGCTCAACATGAGTACAGGAGGGAATATGCTAAAAGACTTTCGTTTCATCCTAAGCTGAGCTGAATCGTATTAACATTACCCAGAAATATGTTGTAAAGCTTAAAAGAGGCTGGAAAAGCAGTTTATTGTGTTTCGAATCAACAATACAAGGCATTTAATGCAATATGTCGATAGAGAGTTTGGTGGAAAGCAATCCATGTTGCATACCAATGGACCGTCGGTGAAAGGTCACAATCAAGCACGGTCGTAGGTGGTTGTGATTGTATGGAGCAGTTTTTCCGTTAAATTAGAATGTTGAATTAGTGAAAATAACAATACTGTGGCATGCGAAATTTATGTTGGCACCCGAAAGGATTTCTATGATTTATTCAGTGAGCATATACGCATCGAGGAAACCATTTTGTTTTGCAATAGGAAAACGATTTTAAACGTTCCGCTAAACCCATCCTCGTCGTATTAATTGTCTACAATGCTCAGATTGTATCTGATTGAGAATTTACTGGAGTTTTTAAATAGAATTCCCATTAAGAACGATGTCTCTTTATTAAAAGAATTATTTTACGGGTCAATACGAAGAGAACAACATAGCAGAAAGCCAGTGAAAGACACATGAAAATGGCTACAAATGGAAATCTGGGGTAAGAGTGGCCCATCTAAATTGTTAAACATGTTTCCTGGCAGGTGGGCTATTACTTTTGTCACAATTACATGATCGACCATCTTTCACTTAAAGAATTTTCAAAAAAGGTTATCAAACCTATCAAACTCAAAGCTGGTGGTTTGGAAAGAGGAAAGTTAGAACTTCCCACACTTAAAAACCACACGCCCTTTGCGATGTGAAATGTTGAATCTACAGACGAAAATGTAGGAAATCCAAGAGGTGGGCTTTTACTTATGAACTTATGTTCACTGTATGTAACAGGTTGATGCTGCTTGGTACACTCTTCACCTATTAAGCAAGCAACAATCAAACAATTACAAATTTAGTGGGAACGAGCGGAATACGAAGTAGACTTCAAACAGTTTTTGATCAATTTTAGTTCACCCTTTCACTGTCATTTATTAGATTAACGTATTTCCGCCATACAAGCGTATAAAAAAGCGATAAAGGGCTTTGCAATTGCTTTAAATCTGCTGCCCGCTTTAAAAAAACCAATGCAGATACTAGCCTAGCACTTACGGTTTATTGGTGTCACAGAGAGGACGTACAACCCGCTCCAGCACGGACACTGCACTAATCGGCACTTTGATTGTCATTCGCACAAATTCTTAAGCCTCCAGTGTGTGACAAAATAGTTCACTCGTAAAATTCACAGGCACCACGTTCTTTGCACCAACAAGTGATGAGATATATTCTACAAAACTGCACATCATTTAGACGAGCTATTCAGGCACTGTCACTTCGTTGGTAAAGTGCGTCGGCAAAGTGCAGAGTAAGAAAATCCGTCCACTAGCACCACAAGACGTTGCGAGAGAAGAACGCGAACTGAACGGTGCATTTGTTGGATCGGGTCGTGTCGGGCCCGATTTCTGGTCCGGCTGGAGGGGTAAACTCAAATAGACTAGGCTCGTCGTATGGGCGTAGCATCCCTTCCATTCAACTCATATGCAGCCGCGTTCGTACGCCAGAATTAACGTACACAACGAAACAGGCAAGCTTCGCGGCTTCTATGATCATGTTACGCACGATCTCTCGCGATCGCTAGCGACTCGCACGGCTGCGATCGCTCTCCAGTTGTAAAGTACTGACGGGCCTTGGTAGCGCAACAGATCGAGCAGAGAAAGATTATATACTCAACCCTTATGTGTTCGAGGGTTTTTGTTTTAAACAATGGCGCAATTAGTATCGGAGAGAGAGAGAGAAAAGAGAGAGAGAAAAGGGAGAGAGAGAGAGGAGAGAGAGGAGAGAGAGAGAGAAACAGAGAAAGCATTATTAAAATTTGGGTGGAAATTAAAATCAAATCACACGCTGCCATGACATCATCATCATCTTCTAGGTATCTTCTCTCCATTTTAAGCTGGATCATTTAATATGATTAACACACTCATTATCACCTTACACGTTATTATCACCCCAATGATTTGAAATTGTGAGCAAGCAAGCAAGGCGAGGAATGCAATTGATTATCTCCCAAAGCAGCCCAAAGATGTTTGAGCATGTCTTGTGGTGACTTGTCCTAAGTTCGAGAAAGCATATAAACCTCGCGCAAGGTGTAGAGTAGTAGTCGTTGATTTCTCATTTGAGTTTACATCATGCTTAGCATAATTGGTAACGGTGCTTCACAGTGTTTTGATGCGTCTGCGACAAAAAAAGAGGCATACACTGATACAGGGTGTGGCAGAAAATCTTCATCAAAACGAAACGTCATCCTTTTGTTTGTATTATTGTTTGAGTTTCATTGAAAGAAACAGAAAACATTTCATTAAAAAAAACTCTACAAATATTCTTCTTTAAAATTTGTTTTCTTTTTTGCCAGCAAGTCTTTTGCCTTCAACGTCAAAGTGAATGAAACCACTGAAATCAGCTTCACATTAGTTTTGCGTAAGCGCATATTCATCGTAAGTTTAAAACAACAGACGATGGTAAACAAACAATATCTACGCCTCTAAAGAAAGCATTTCTGGGGTTTAATATTTAAACTATCTTCGCGCGACCTTCTTTCAAAATATGTTCAAGTTTCTGGCACATCTAATCAGATACTTAACCACTTGTAGCTTAAATGTTAAATCAAAAACTTATGCGTCTGGCCATGTTGATTTTATATAACGCCATGATTTCATATCTTGCATGCCGCGATGTGACGGAAATCTTTCTTTCTTCTTATTCTTCCTCTCTTCTTTCCATTCCATTCTCATCCCGTCTTGCTGTGGCAGCGTCTACGCAGCGACGATCGGTAGAAAGAGAACCGCATCCGAGTTTATTCGTCAAAGCCGAGAAGTCAAAACGGAGAAATCAATTTTGCACAAAGTGAATGAAAATATAAATCAATGAAAGCCCATGCTTGTGTTAACCCTTTACGTAGGATCACACAATGGATTAGCGAGACCGATATTCAGTTGAATACGCAGGAAGGAGCTCGCGGACATTTCCACACAGACGAAGTCAATTGTTTGACTGAAGGTATTTGTTTGTTACAGGGATGAGTAACATTTCGATCTGATTGCATTGGCATCTTTTGAGTAACGTAGTTGAACCTTTTAGTTTCTTCCAGTATTTTATCTAAACAAATATATCCGGTGATTAACTGATGGAGGATGTTTAGAGCATTCATCAGCACAAGTGTTTAGCAAATCTTCATCAAGTGCAAGGTTTTGTTCTCTCTACTCTTATCGCTTCCAATTATGCCGATGAAGCAGACCGCGAACAAAAGACCACCAAACTTGACTTGTGCTAACAAAGGTAAACAATTTGTGCCCTGGTGGTTCCTTGATTCTTCCCCGGTGATCGTCACCTAGCACTTTCGTGTCGAAATTGGACCCAGGTCTGGGTCTGGTGCTGGAGCCATGGTGACAAATTTGGAGAAAAGAAAAAAGCGAAACAAAGCAAAGTCATCATCATTCGGGGCTGCCAGATTGAAGGGTTTTGTGCATGTTGCTAGCCACTTGAGATGTTTTAGCGTCCCGGGTTTGTTTAAAAATGGGAAAAATTAATAAGATCACAGCACAGTCCTCCATGCCCATCTCTCTTCCACACCAAGACCCAGCGCACCGATCCTCCGGCCGTTTTACGATGGTGCGAGCCAAGCGGATGCACGTACCAGTGCCGGTGCTCACCATCAGCACCGTCAGCACCGTCAGCACCATCAGCACCAGGAAACAATTAGTGCCCTGGGTCTGGGCATCGTTGTTTTTATAGAACTGTTCTCGAGTGGTATGTTCGAGGCGTGATACGATTACTGCTTAGCATTCTTTTATCACTAACGCATGATTCCCAGATGTGAAGAATGTTTAAATCTTGAGAATATTTTAATCTCATTCAAAATTATGAACTCTACTTTCTTTAAAATTAATTCACCACCAAGTGCAACATGATCACATAAAGTGAGGCTGACTAACTCCATCTATTAGTTATCAGTAATTGAAACTTTTTTGTCTTAGCAAACTGCCTAGATTCTCAGTGACGGTAACTGATCATGGAATTAGTAGCACACGAAATAAGTGAAGCTGTTCCTGTAGCAATTTGCAACCGTCTTTCTGTTGGCAAGGGCTGGCGTACTGAGGTACAGCAACACATGTCGCAGATGCTTGTAAAGATAACATAAACGCGATCGTGAGAGAGAGTGAGAGAGCGAAAGAGACTGAGACGCGTGGTTAGAACGAAAGGATTTGTTTGAAAACGTTGGAGAAAAATAAACCAACATTTACTGTACTGTCTGGGAGTTTTTCGTAGCCCAGGTGCGCTCCCTACATTCTCCGATTGTTTTTCCACCGTCTCGCCACGGTATTCTAAATTCGTCGTTTCGTTTAGCGACCGGGGAAAAACCTGGACGCTCGTATCAACGTTGCCAAGATCCGACACCCTTCTCCTTGGCTTGCACATTTTTTTTGCTTCAACGCTCTGGCAACGGATTGCGATCATCATTGCGATTCATTTCCGTGTTTCGGTGACTTCGGTAGCCAACCAATGGCGCCGGCCCAGACAAACGCCATACTGTCTATGTTGCTTGATCATACAATTATCATCGCTGCCATCGCCTTTGACCGCAAAGTAAAGAGAAGCATGGAATGGGAAGAGGGGATTAAAAAAAAACGACCGACCCGACGACGGTGTCAAAAGAGGGCGGGAGCCTCGTTACGGTGTGCAGCCACCAGACAATGGCAGGTTCCTCCGCCCTCGATGGATGATGATAATGGATTGTGCGTGCTCTCGGTTGTCCTCTTTGTGTGGCCATCCTCAGGGAGGCAGGTGCATTGGTGGTCGGGGATAGGGGATGGAATACCTGGTGGGCCTGCCAGAGACCTGAGCGCTTCTGCTGGTTTTTTGTTTACTGTTTGCTTTGTATTCCGTCGCAAGGACATGCTAGCCTATCACCTACGTTAGTGAATCAAATATAAACGAGATTTTCTTTCATTGCTGCAATCCTATTTTTAGATTAAAGGCACAAAAGAGAGTAGATTGATGGTCTGCATAAAATCTTCTGATTCCGAAGCAGATCTATTATTTAATTAATCAATTCATTGACAGCATCAAAGAAAGGGCACAGATCGCTCGAAAGCGTGGCAAAACACAGGAGCAAGATGATTTTCCTTATGCCGTTTCTCAAGATGACTTGTTCTAGACAGAGCGAACAGCAAACCTTTACCGAGAGACCAACGTAAGTCAGGTGGAGGAACGTGTGGAACCATCCCTTTGGGAATTATACTCTGACGATCGCGAGACATTGTCACTGCGTACCTATGTCACCATATTTCGGATGCGTTTATGCGGTGGACAGTAAAAAAAAAAAAAAACAATCATACAACACTCAATCTGGTACAGTACTGTGTGGGGTACTATTTATTTTCTCTCGAATGTGAGTTGCTCGACCAGACACGGCTGGTTTCGCCATTTTGGGCTGCCTAGCATTCAGCGGAATCTAAACCAGCGCTCACCGGTCATGAACCGAAGGTAATGGGTGACCAAGCGCTCGAAGCAATGCTGATGGAAATGGCGCTGCGCGGGAAACGGATTACACTCAGTTACACGTGTGGGCCACAGGAGCACCCCCACCAGGGTTGGCGGGGTGGTTTTGTTTTCAATAGAGACTTACGTTCAAGGCAGTGAAGGATGGACAGCACATTCCTGTAAACGGCATACCGAGCGACCAGGCCATCGACACACAGCTTTGGCAAGCAATGCTCACCGGAGCATCGCACAGTACGCACACCGGCGGTGGAGGCGGTGGAGGCGGTTCCTCGTTCTCGTACTCTTCGTAACCGTCCATATTATGGGGCGTAGGAGATGCGCGTTGATTGCGATCCGCGAGGACACGTTTAAACGGCGAACGGTGAAGACTTAATGCGGCGTAAGGTGCCAGTCCTGGGCAAAGGGACCCCAGCGAGAGTGACGATCCCGGTGTTCCGGCCTGTGTGTTGGTGCGTAGCTGTGTCTCTAGCGAATGCTATAGAAATATTCTAGACACGCGAGAAGATCAAGAAGAATCAAGCTTTTCTAGAATGTCGTGCAGTATGTACGCACGGTACTTGTCCCGAGTACGATGTCGTGTTGTTGGTGTGCGTGTCCCATGCTGCTTGACATGGGCAGGGGAAAAAAAAACACGTCAGCGAGTAAGGGTCTGGTGCTGGGACGGGACATCTATGTATTGGGGGGACACATCGGGACATGCATAATTCAGTGGAGAGATTGCTCTTTCTCTCGCTCTCTCTCTCTCTCTCTCTCTCTCTCTCTCTCTCTCTGCACAATTAACAACAAAAGCGGGAGAGCGAGACAGTGAGAGTGAGAGAGAGTTTCTTCACTGAACATCAACCACCAACACTGGTATCCAAAGTTCCGTCCCCCATCCTTGATACCGACAATGGGTTGTGGATTGTTCTATATATTTTCTGTTTTAAATTTTTTTTATTTTTTTTAGATGGTACCTTACGGACGGGGCCGTATTTATCAGGTGTATAGATGGAGAAGAGAAAAGTACAATGAATAGAGGGAGCAGGCATTAAAATTTATTTAAATAATGCGCTAAAAGGTACAGTCCAATTGTGCCCCCGTCTCCCCGCCCCTTTACCGTCCTCTACTAATCTCTTACATTACGCTTCCACCCTTGGGCGTGGTGCTTAGTGAGCTTAGTCAGTAGCGAGTTATGTGATGAAAAAAAGAAGAAATTATGCAAAATGCACGACCACTTCCATAAAACCCATTCACGGTGTAGTGCGGCTCATGATGAGCATTTACTCAAGATATAAGCGGTGTGAGCATCAACACGGGGAGCGATTATGAGTGTAGATGTGCCTTTTTTTTCGCACACGTTGGTGGCCAAGCGATCGCACCGCATTCTCCGTTGTTCTCTCGTGTGCTAAGCATCTTCCTTTCCTTAGTCTGTTCGGTGTCCGTTCGTCAGTGCGTTTAGATCGTCTCAGTGCATCCTTATCGATCCTCTTTGGTCACAAGTGCAGTGTGTTTGTTCGATTGTCCGTTTACTACAGTGTCGTGCTTGTGCGGTACTGGGAGTGATAACGGGGAAAATAAAAACACCTTTTACCCAACAAAACACGGAAATAGGTAATCAGGAATTTCTTCTGCCAGTGAAGCGTCTGTACGGCGAGCTTTTGTGAAAAAATAGTCCAAATAGAACATCCTTGGTAAAAGCTCACCATGTGGAAATCGAAAACAAACAAAAGAAAATCGCACAAACTAAAACTCTAAAAACGACTTGCAAGAAAGTAACCGCACCGAGAAATGCATGCACATTTGTGAAATTAAGCTATTCGTGTACACAAAAAAAAAAACAACACGATGGTGACGTGTCGGTGACAGATTTGCTGATTTTGATCAAACCGCTCAAAGTGCTCGTGAAGAAAACCGCTCGCTACCGTGGCTCGGTAGCGCATACCGACCCCCGGGGGGGAGTGAAGTGCGACGTCATTAATGTGTGATTCGTTTCTCAACTTTTTAGCACGCGTGTGTCCCTGTTTTTAAAGTGAAAGAAAAAAGAATTTAAAAGATGTCCGGCAAAGGTCCGACGAAGCCAGCACAGCAGGAGCAGCCAGGCCCATCTAGCGTATGTCTACTTGTTCACTGCATTTCGCCCCTACTCTTGCCCGTGTGCTCTCCGTCACAGGAGTTACCATCTTCGTGTTTCACCTTTTCTTTTTTTCCAGGACGGTCAGAGTGACACTCTTTCTCAGGGTAAGTGTGCATTAACGGTCGACCGGGTGGCTTCTTGCAATTCCCCCATTTTTTTGTTTTTCACCCCTGCAGCTTCGGAGCAGCGGGCACCGGAACCGGAGTCCATTCAGGTGGCTCCATCGTCCGCCACGCCGATGCCGGATTCGGGAGCGCCGGTAGACGGGCACGTCGAGCGCAACCCAGGCGGGTCACCCGCCCAGGAACGCGGGGAATCGATGTTGGATGAATGGTTTGAGCCGAAGGACGATTGGCAGCCGGACCAGCAGAGCATGCTCGATTGGTCGTCGATTGATGATGATGCGGATCATCATGCGGAGCAATTGCCGAGCCAGCGGCAGCGGAAGCTGATGAAACGCAAGCTGAAAACGCAGCAGCGCAAGCTGGTGAAGCGCAAGCTGACGGAGTGCAAGCAGAAACGGCAGCAGCGTAAGCTGATGGAGCGCATGCTGAAAAGGCAGCAGCGTAAGCTGGTCAAGCTGCTGAATCGCAAGCTGCATATCACCGAACCTGGGGTGCATCATAATTCTCCAGCTTCATCTGACTAAAACGCTCCTTGATCCCATATAACAATGATTGATTAACCTTACTTGCTATTTTATTTTCATTGATCAACCTTCCTTGCTATTTTATTTTCATTGATTAACCTTCCTTGCTACGACTAACTCATCCTATCCTCCTGCCCGAACTATATACCACTGGACATCATAACACTGTTATCATAACGTTGATCAATTGTACCGAGCAGTTAGATTTTTCTTTTCGACTAACCACATAAAACTACAAGTCCAGCAAATTAACAACAGAACCATAAAGCCAACGAAACGATAGTGCAGGGAATATCTCAAATGCAACAACATCGAACCAAAAATCAACAGCAACTTTGCATTTCTAATGTGCTAAGCTACTCAATTTCCTCGTGTTCTCAATAGTTTTAATAAAGGTGAAGCTTCCCGTCTTATCTACAAGACAATCCATTCGAGGACAAACTTTTGTTTTCTACTGTTGCAATCATTCGCAATTTACTCAGTTCCCTCCCCTCCCTCCCTCGCAATAATGCATATTTTTATTAACGGCTATTGTACAACCCTTCCACAGCTCATCCAATGCGAACGATTGTTTGGTATAGTAATTCCGTAAGCCAATGCATTTATAAGCAAAACACAAAGACGATATGTTAACCAAATGGCGAAGTATAACCGGAAATAAAACCTTACCAATTGTGGAAGAAATTTGCAATGCAGCTCTGGTGTTGTCTACTTCTTCAAATCGTTCCCTCGCTTCGTCCTTTCGCTCCGGTTCTCGCACTCTCTATCCCCATCGTAGCGACATGACGGGTTATTTGAAATGTACAAATCGATACTCGTTTAAAAGATTTTAAGTTAAGCTAAGTAGCCTCGACGAGAAACGCATTCTTCACGAGTTGCACGAGCATGTCACATTCATTATACGCTCGCAGTGAGAGTTCAATAACCCTTAGTGATCCCAACTGGCCTGAGCTTTAATTCTGGCGTCGTCGGAAGAAAAGGCTCATCTAGCAACCGGCATGGAGAAGGTGCATCCAAGCGGCATCAAAGCGGCATGGAAAATGTGTGAAACGAAGTCGATTAAAGACGTATCCTGCTGTGCTTTCCTGATGCTGCAGCAACATAGAACGAACCTCCTTTTACTGTCCTGTCTGATGCGTCAAACAAAGGAATGTTTTAGCCCTCAGCGAGCAAAGGCTGCTAACAGGTTTGGTTCTACAGTTCGCTAAGCTTTTTGCATAAACTTTTACGCAATTTAATTGTGCCCATCCATCCATAAGCCAATTAAAGTAGCTTTCATGCAAATGATTTCCCTCTGCTTTATTGATACGGAAGATCCCCAATCGAAAAACGCACGAGCTACGCAATTAAGGATGGGAGCGTAAAAAAAAAGAAAGAAAAGTGAAGCTGGACCGGCGTGGGATCATAAACTCCGTGGGGCGCACCCAGAAGTTTGCATTGAGTTGGGCCTCAGCCTGGTTTCTAGCGTTAACGTGAACGGGTAGCGGGCAGAGCATATCAAATCTGTCAATCGCAATGCAATCGGCCAGTCAGTTCGGCCGGTTGGCCTTCTAAGATGTTTCTGCTTGCATGTGTCGTTCACCGTTTGCCGCGTTAGTGACGGTGCAAAAAATGAAATCCTCTTCGTGATCCTTGAGTGGTGCAGGTCAGAGCCAAAGAACGCCGCCATTGCGCTACGCCAGTGGAGAATGTTACGCTTCCAAATAGCCGCGAATGGTAAGGAGGTGATGGTGTTTCGCATGTTTATGGATGCTTCTCGGAAACCATGGCCGATGACCACAGATTGCACCTACCGTCTTTGGGCAGTGATAAAAAGAAAGAAAAGAAAGAAAAAGACGAAACAGAACGGTGTGAATACTCGTTTGCAATCGCTACCACGATGACTGCAGGCAGAAGATGCTGTAGCACCGTTTCCGTGGCCGTAGCCACAACGTCTTGGAATATTGGAATAACACCCGGGCTGGGAGACAGGAAATGTGAATGGGATGGGGAACATACTTCATGCCGGAACATGCCGGTTTGCTTCTCGCACGCACTAAATGCAGCAAACATAAGGGAGTGCAGATGCAGGTCAACCCATCCCCAATGGGCACCGTTTTGCCCATCGGTCCAGCGTTGGTCAGCCCCGGCCAGTCTCACACAACGGCTAAGAATAGAATTGGTAAAGCTTTTATAGCACATCACGACGCATGGCAGTCAGGGGTGTCGCAACCGCACAGAGTCCGCCGACTACTGCGGCTAACAAGAGAATTGGCAGAGAAGCTTTTATAGCACACCACGACGCATGGAATGCCAGGCAGTTGCTGGTTTTTGGAAGATCAAGACGACGACCACGACGACGACGACGACGTTGTTGTCTTCCGTGCATCCTGGTGCACCCGGTATGCGTGAAGGAAAGGGAAAGGAAAGAAAATAAATCCCTCAGTGGAACATGTTTTGCTCGCGCACGATATGATTTACAGTCGTGGATATCATAAAATGTCGAGCATGTCTGGCCCAACACTGACCCCCGTCCCCTCTGAAGGTAACCTTCCCACGAAAAGGGGGGTGTCTGTGCGTCTAGTGTTCCTCTTTGAAGCTGATTCGCGACTAAGGATGCCTAAGGCTGTCCCAAAGGGTTAATGCGTTTCCCTTCGGCACGAATTTGCCAACGCAACAAGTGGGGCAACACCACGGGGTTTGAGTCGCTTTTTAAAATAGAAAACAAATTGTGATGATAACAAACAATTTGTTCGCAATTCCTTCCTTTCAATAGCAACGCCGAGCAGCAGGATACGCGTTGCTGCTGCTGCTGCTGCTCGAAGAAAGAAAAAGAAGAAGAAGGCGTGGATGTTGTCGGCTTCCTTCGCATCCAAGCATACAATCATGCGCCGATTATGCTGTCCACGAGTCCCTGCAACACCACCCCGGGGCTGGGCGGGATTTGTTATGGTTTTTCGTGAACTCCGGTTGGCTATTTGCGCTGGCATGCGCCGTTGAACCCCTTTTACTCGGCTACTCGGGGCGCGCATCATCCACTGCTCTGGCGCTTCCGTACCTTCCTATTTATAGGCCCCACTTTCCCCTTCCTCTTCCGGCGTTTGGCTTTCATTCCCATGTTTCCCATGACAATCATTGCATTGGATCAATCAAAACAAAACTAGCGAACATTATTTATTATAACTTGCTAAGCGCCCCGGTTACAGAGCTACGCTAGAAAGCAGGATTATTTTGCACTTCTTTTACTTTCGCTTTCGCACGTAACTGGCGTATGTATACTGATTATCAATGATGATCCGTCTAGCCGCATCCGTGGGAGGTTTGAACAGAACGTTGCGCGCGATCGGCCTTCCGGTTGCCAGAGCGTTGAAGCAAAAAATGTGCAAGCCAAGGAGAAGGGTGTCGGATCTTAGCAACGAAGAGACGAGCGTCCAGGGTTTTCCCCGGTCGCTAAACGAAACGACAAATTTAGGATACCGTGGCGAGACGGTGGAAAAACAATCGGAGAATGTAGGGAGCGCACCTGGGCTACGAAAAACTCCCAGACAGTACAGTAAATGTTGGTTTATTTTTCTCCAACGTTTTCAAACAAATCCTTTCGTTCTAACCACGCGTCTCTGTCTCTTTCGCTCTCTCACGATCGCGTTTATGTTATCTTTACAAGCATCTGCGACATGTGTTGCTGTACCTCAGTACGCCAGCCCTTGCCAACAGAAAGACGGTTGCAAATTGGATCTAATTCTAATTCCATGATCAGTTACCGTCACTGAGAATCTAGGCAGTTTTGCTAAGACAAAAAAGTTTCAATTACTGATAACTAATAGATGGAGTTAGTCAGCCTCACTTTATGTGATCATGTTGCACTTGGTGGTGAATTAATTTTAAGGAAAGTAGAGTTCATAATTTTGAATGTGATTGAAATATTCTCAAGATTTAAACATTCTCCACATCTGGGAATCATGCGTTAGTGAAAAAAGAATGCTAAGAAGTAATCGTATCACGCCTCGAACGTGCCACTCAAGAACAGTTCTACAAAAACCACGATACCCAGACCCAGGGCACTAATTGTTTCCTGGTGTTAATGGTGCTGACGGTGCTGACGGTGCTGATGGTGAGCACCGGCACTGGTACGTGCATCCGCTTGGCTCGCACCATCATAAAACGGCCAGAGGATCGGTGCGCTGGGTCTTGGTGTGGAGGAGAGAGTGGGTGTGGAGGACTGTAGTGAGATTTTATTAATTTTTCCCATTTTTAAACAAACCCAGGACGCTAAAACATCTCAAGTGGCTAGCAACATGCACAAAACCCCTTCAATCTGGCAGCCCCGAATGATGATGACTTTGCTTTGTTTCGCTTTTTTCCTTTCTCCAAATTTGTCACCATGGCTCAAGCACCAGACCCAGACCTGGGTCCAATTTCGACACGAAAGTGCTAGGTGACGATCAGCGGGGAAGAGCCAACGAAACACCAGGGCACAAATTGTTTACCTTTGTTAGCACAAGTCAAGTTTGGTGGTCTTTCGTTCGCGGTCTGCTTCATCGGCATAATTGGAAGCGATAAGAGTAGAGAGAACAAAACCTTGCACTTGATGAAGATTTGCTAAACACTTGTGCTGATGAATGCTCTAAACATCCTCCATCAGTTAATCACCGGATATATTTGTTTAGATAAAATACTGGAAGAAACTAAAAGGTCCAACTAAATTACTCAAAAGATGCCAATGCAATCAGATCACACAAGCAAAGGTCTGCCTTATGCACAGCCATCGAAAGGTTACTCATCCCTGTAACAACAAAGACCTGCAGTCAAACAATTGACTTCGTCTGTGTGGAAATGTCCGCGAGCTCCTTCTTGCGTATTCAACTGAATATCGGTCTCGCTAATCCATTGTGTGATCCTGCGTAAAGGGTTAACACAAGCATGGGCTTTCATTGATTTATATTTTCATTCACTTTGTGCAAAATTAATTTCTCGGTTTTGACTTCTCGGCTTTGACTAATAAACTCGGATGCGGTTCTCTTTCTACCGATCGTCGCTGCGTAGACGCTGGCGCAGCAAGACGGGCTGAGAATGGAATGGAAAGAAGAGAATGAGAATAAGAAGAAGGAAAGATTTCCGTCACGTCGCGGCATGTGTGATGGCAGTGAATGCCTTTTATGAAATTATCGTCGCCAGACAATTGTGCGACGAAGATTTCAGTGCCCTTTTGAGAGTTTTGTGTCAGCATCCCGTTATGCGATCGCTTCACAATAATCCACGATCATTTTCCTCGTCAACCCTTTGATTATCGGCAGGCTGCAAACACAATCCACTCATTCATCGCCCCGAGACACCGAGACTCGCGAGACTCAGCGGTCAGCAATAAAATAATATTAATCATTTTAATCTAAGAAGCTTGAAGATTGAAGAAGTTCTAAGCTCTGATACGAGCCAACTGAAATACTTTCTAATAGTTCGCATCAATCTTTGGACAAAACTTTACCTTCTGTCGGGGGTTCGATTGACAAGACCCATGCCGAGAGTAAATTTTATTACTACAAACAGCAGCACTCAGAGGAATACTGTTTGGAAGAATGGCTAGACCATTCTAGCCATATAAATGTTTGGTTTGGTATGGTTGCAATAACTTACATAACTTATAGTTCATGGACCTTTGAACCTACCGTGTACACGTACTCGGTTGATTTTATAAATAACCGATACATCACGTCCCACATGATCTTGTTTTATTCGATTTTTAACCTCTTCGCCCATCGCTACCAACTCATTTTCTTAATTTTCCGCATCAATGCGCGCGCCTTCGGTCGTAAAAGTGTGGACGCGATCCGGAAATGGACGGGGTTGAAAGGAGTGAAAATCATTTTCCCACAAAACCGTCTTAGAATTCGAGCATTGGAAAAGGAAGGCATTCGATCGCACATAGCATAAATGACAGTAAATTGTTCATTCGCTATGCTGCTGCGGTGGAAGTGCGGAATGTTTTAGAGAAATGCGATCTCTTTTAACATTTCCTGGTATCAGCGGGAAACAAAGGGTTGTTTCGAAGGTCCTCGAAAGGGGTTCGGTAGCCTTTCGTTACGGGGTTTCCTTCTCAACGTACACTTGTTCCCGTTTATGCCACCGCCGTTAACACTGAATGGCGTAAAATATGTTCGAGCCGTTCTGGCATCGACACCATTTGGGTTTATGCGACAAAACGAATCGCGCTGGTTGAAATGATCGTGAGGGGAAACACTTGATCTGCTTTGGAAGAACGTCTAAAACGACCGTAATTGATGTGGTTCACGTTTTCTCTGTTTATCGGTGGCTGTTTTCAAACAACGGGAAAGCAAACTGAACGCAAAAGTTTTATTAAAAGACCTTAGTGGAGGCCTTTACCAAGCTATCCTTTCCTTTTTTCGCTCTTTTTTCCTTTTCCACAAATAAATGTGGCTCCTTCCTCGAGAAAAGATGGAAGAGAATTGATCATCAACGGCATCAGTGCGATAATTGAGGCCTCCAAAATCATCTCGCCTCGCCAAGAGATGTAATTATCTCCAGCATTATGCTGGCAGGCAACAGCCGTACATCCAAAGCGAATGCGTGCGTAGTGCGTGCCACTTGTGCACATCTGTGCGGTTGTTGCGTCGCCGGCATCTTCGTTGTGCAGATGCGCTTAATCTCTAAAGGCGGTGATGTTATGCTAGACATATGGACGCCGGACATTCATGTTTTCCCTTTAGCTTTTGGCGCTGAGCAATGCCACCACCGTGAGTCATGCGCTTGCTTTGCACCACAATCCGATAAAGAAACTAAAAGAGGAGCAAAATTGAATGGGTCGACTATTCAACAACAGGAAAAACCTGGACGTTCGAATGCCATCGTTCGTTTGGTTGGGAAGTAGTGGGTCATGGCCAACAGTGATTGGTTCAGAATCTTCTGCCAGCAGCTAAAGCTCGCCTTGTCGCTTCGAGCGCGAGCCACCCGAATGCATCGTTCGCCACGCCATGGGTGGCAGGCGTTGCAGGTCCCACCGGGAAGCTGGCATCAAAGGCAGCTTCGCCGGCGAACAAAGCAGCCCGCGGGTGCAGCTCCAAGTTTACAGCCAGCGAGTTTACTACCTCCATCTCCAACACCCTCCCTCATGGGCTTTCTTCTTCCAACGCCGCAGTTTCTGCCCTTTTCTGCGCGTTGAGCCGCCGCCGTTCGGGTGGTCGCCCCGAACTGGACGTAAAAGTTATTTTCGAAATATTAAATTAAAAAAGTAAGAGCCACTTGAATTTTTAATTTAATATTTCCAAAAGAAAAAAAAGAAACAAAATAGCTGCAAAACATTCGTAAGCTGTAATGGGGCGAACTGGTGCACCGAAAAGGCCCTCGCAAGACGAACGAGAACAGAGTGAATGTGCATTTGCTGTAGGCATGTATTTTTTAAGCATGCCGTGTCGACTCGCGTGAGACTGAATGCGTCGTCGTTGTACGAAACGGGCGCGAACAAGTCACAACAGGAACGATGGACTTTGGTTGCATCCTTCTGCAGCATCTCCGAACGGCGTGCAATCAATACGCATCGCAGCAACACGTCGGGTGCTCAGGCATGAACAGAAAGCTAGTGTTTCGATTAGTCAGATCTATCAGAATAATTAGATTTCGATCTGATCAGAACATCTTGAAGTATCATTCCTGCCGAATCGCTGGAACCGAATGGAAGCCATTTGCGTTTTTGTGTGGGTTTTTTTTTTATTTATGTTGTCTTCAGAGACGCAGCGGTAGGTCCAGAGCAGGCCTATCAGGTATTCCATCCCCTATCCCCGACCACCAATGCACCTGCCTCCCTGAGGATGGCCACACAAAGAGGACAACCGAGAGCACGCACAATCCATTATCATCATCCATCGAGGGCGGAGGAACCTGCCATTGTCTGGTGGCTGCACACCGTAACGAGGCTCCCGCCCTCTTTTGACACCGTCGTCGGATCGGTCGTTTTTTTTTTTAATCCCCTCTTTCCATTCCATGCTTCTCTTTACTTTGTGGTCAAAGGCGATGGCAGCGATGATAATTGTATGATCAAGCAACATAGACAGTATGGCGTTTGTCTGGGCCGGCGCCATTGGTTGGCTACCGAAGTCACCGAAACACGGAAATGAATCGCAATGATGATCGCAATCCGTTGCCAGAGCGCTGAAGCAAAAAATGTGCAAGCCAAGGAGAAGGGTGTCGGATCTTGGCAACGTTGATACGAGCGTCCAGGTTTTTCCCCGGTCGCTAAACGAAACGACGAATTTAGAATACCGTGGCGAGACGGTGGAAAAACAATTGGGAAAATCAACAAATCCTTCCGTTCTAACCACGCGTCTCAGTCGCTTTCGCTCTCTCACTCTCTCTCTCTCTCACGATCGCGTTTATGTTATCTTTTCAAGCGTCTGCGACATGTGGTGCTGTACCTCAGTACGCCAGCCCTTGCCAACAGAAAGACGGTTGCAAATTGCTACAGGAACAGCTTCACTTATTTCCTGTGCTACTAATTCCATGATCAGTTACCGTCACTGAGAATCTAGGCAGTTTGCTAAGACAAAAAAGTTTCAATTACTGATAACTAATAGATGGTGTTTGTCAGTCTCGCTTTATGTGATCATGTTGCACTTGGTGATGATTCAATTGTAAAGAAAGTAGAGTTCATAATTTTGAATGAAATTAAAATATTCTCAAGATTTCAACATTCTCCACATCTGGGAATCATGCGTTAGTGAAAAAAGAATGCTAAGAAGTAATCGTATCACGCCTCGAACGTGCCACTCGAGAACAGTTCTACAAAAACCACGATACCCAGACCCAGGGCACTAATTGTTTCCTGGTGTTAATGGTGCTGACGGTGCTGACGGTGCTGATGGTGAGCACCGGCACTGGTACGTGCATCCGCTTGGCTCGCACCATCATAAAACGGCCAGAGGATCGGTGCGCTGGGTCTTGGTGTGGAGGAGAGAGTGGGTGTGGAGGACTGTAGTGAGATTTTATTAATTTTTCCCATTTTTAAACAAACCCAGGACGCTAAAACATCTCAAGTGGCTAGCAACATGCACAAAACCCCTTCAATCTGGCAGCCCCGAATGATGATGACTTTGCTTTGTTTCGCTTTTTTCCTTTCTCCAAATTTGTCACCATGGCTCAAGCACCAGACCCAGACCTGGGTCCAATTTCGACACGAAAGTGCTAGGTGACGATCAGCGGGGAAGAACCAACGAAACACCAGGGCACAAATTGTTTACCTTTGTTAGCACAAGTCAAGTTTGGTGGTCTTTCGTTCGCGGTCTGCTTCATCGGCATAATTGGAAGCGATAAGAGTAGAGAGAACAAAACCTTGGTCTTGATGAAGATTTGCTAAACACTTGTGCTGATGAATGCTCTAAACATCCTCCATCAGTTAATCACCGGATATATTTGTTTAGATAAAATACTGGAAGAAACTAAAAGGTCCAACTACGTTACTCAAAAGAAGCCAATGCAATCAGATCACACAAGCAAAGGTCTGTCTTATGCATAGCCATCGAAAGGTTACTCATCCCTGTAACAACAAAGACCTTCAGTCAAACAATTGACTTCGTCTGTGTGGAAATGTCTGCGAGCTCCTTCCTGCGTATTCAACTGAATATCGGTCTCGCTAATCCATTGTGTGATCCTGCGTAAAGGGTTAACACAAACATGGGCTTTCATTGATTTATATTTTCATTCACTTTGTGCAAAATTAATTTCTCGGTTTTGACTTCTCGGCTTTGACTAATAAACTCGGATGCGGTTCTCTTTCTACCGATCGTCGCTGCGTAGACGCTGGCGCAGCAAGACGGGATGAGAATGGAATGGAAAGAAGAGAATGAGAATAAGAAGAAGGAAAGATTTCCGTCACGTCGCGGCATGAGTGATGGCAGTGAATGCCTTTTATGAAATTATCGTCGCCAGACAATTGTGCGACGAAGATTTCAGTGCCCTTTGGAGAGTTTTGTGTCAGCATCCCGTTATGCAATCGCTTCACAATAATCCACGATCATTCCTAGAAAATAGAGTCGACGCGATATGATCATAAAATGAACCATAGACGGTCGCTGCATAATTCGAATCCAATCAGTTTGAGTGTCTACACCTTGACGAATGTAGATAAAATTCATCTGACCGTTGCCATTGTTATGTAAATCTTCTGGGCCGGGCTAATGCTAGAGACGTGCCGTCATAATCGATCAGAGGGACCCGATTTCTAAATAAAAAGAAAAAGAAGATTGACGAAGACGGCCACTGTTCAAAGCGAATCGATAAGCAGCTGATACTTTCTGGTTATATTTTCTTTAAGTTGCACTAGCAATCGCTTCTAGCGGGAATGTTTGCACGGGTATGAACCGATTGTCTTACTGCTTTATGAAACCAAAACGCCTGCCCTGCTCTCCTATGGTTCGATTTTGATGTACGCGATTGTACGCGAACATCTTTTTTTAGCCAGTCCAGCGCATCCTCTCTGCGCATCGTTCGCCACTTGGCGCTGTTCTTTGCTGCTGAAAGTTTATGACCGTGTTGGAGATGTTCTCCAGACACGCCACACGATTTTTTAACCGCTCCTTAATTCTGGTCCTTAAAAGCGCACTCCTTTTGCCGCCGAACTCCGTCTATTGAAGCTCGCCTTTGCTGTTTGCCGACATTTGCTGTTGGCTGCCGATTCACATTAATGGTTCGACTTTTGTGACTTTTTTAAATTAGTATTGCAGCAAATTCGTTATGAAATGAACAATGAACTGAAGCGAAATGGAATGGCAGCTAAATGGACTGGCATCAAAAGTGATTTATGTATCTATGTTATTTATGTGTCTGGCCGTTCTAGGACACGTGACCGAATGTCTTTTCGGTTGTGGTATCAGAAGCGACGCAGATTAGCTTTTGATGCTCGAGGTGATCTTTTGCATTTACCGTCGTTTTGTTGCGCTTCCTTCGGTCGGTCTTCCGAAAGCGGTCCTTTGCAAGACCGCTTTGGTTTGGGCAGCGATTTTTGGGGCGATGGTAGCAGCCTGTTGTAGCCCGATACTGGGTGAGTTCAGATCGTAAAACAAAAAAGAAAAAAAGGTTTTGGTTTCCAGCACTAATGATCTGGTCTGATGTTAGCTGGCGGCCTCATAAACGTTTGCGATTTTTAGAAGATTTCTTAATTGGCCGCATCTAAAAGTGCATCCAGGAGCAAGGGCGTTTCAGAATCTTCCACAGCTTTAGAAGCAAATAGAGTTAGCGAATAAATGAAGAAATAACCACCGAGTGCAACTGTTTGCCAGTGTCGTGCACAGTTATTAGTTCCAAAACACTTTTAAAAAATCTCCACAAACGATCCTCATTCCGTGTGCTGTTGGAGCATCCTCGTGAATGAATGCGAATGAAGGTGAAAAGAAAGCAATAAAACGGCCAGGCCAGCGCCTCTCGCTCCCATCCATTCATTACAGTCCCCGCTGCCGGCAGCTAAAAAAGCGAACTAAACGTTCAACGAACCAGGGTTCATGGGGTGGCACGGGTTTCTACTAAAAAAAAGAAAGATGTAAAGCTATCGCTTTCAACATGCCAATCAGATTGGCAGCAAAGGAAGAGCACGGACCATTTCAACCTTAAATCATAGACCACACCAAATGCAATGCCACCGACCCGAAGGCGGCGCCAGTTTTTGATGTTTTTCTAATCCCAAGTGATGAGCAGTGATCAGATCAACACTTATACGCTTCTAAACGATACGATGGGGAGCCACCGGTCCCTAACCTCTCCTTTAAGGAGGCTTCGGTAGCTTATTGACAAGCGGCCGAATAACGGCCCAAGGAACCGGTTGACTGTCGTAAAATTGTTTAATAACTTCAGACCCATCCCATCTCCAGTTGGGTCTTCACGGTTGATGTATGGTTGATCGAATACACCAGAAAAAAATAAAAAATTGGAATCGGTTTAACATAATCCACTAATTTCAAACCACCCACCGTTGCGTTCGAGAGGCGCCTCAAAATATCATAATCCAATCGTCGAAAAGATATCAAACAGGAACATCGTCCGGTAATGAATCGGATATTGGGACCCACAGTTTTATGGAAGGATTGAATCCTCGTCGATCACATTCATCTGCTGTATGCTGCTTTGGGCAGCAGCGGCAGTTGCGGGCCAAGGTTCACGTGTTCAAGTTTTATGCTTGCCGGCCCAGTGTAGCTCTGGTTTGTTTTGGTTTGTTTTTCGTAAAAAAAAAAACCGGCGAGAAATCACCGTGCTTCGTGCTTCGGTTTGGGTGTGGTCGTGTCTGCTTCTCACTGCTTCCACCGTCGACGCGAGAGCCGACGAAGACAAGATCAAATCGCAGCATCCGCAGATACATGTGTTGGTGCTATCGTTCGTATCGTCATGTTACTCTCGGTTTCGGCACGTTCGGGATGCTGAGCGAGCATACCGCGAGATCATTCGCGCGCCAGTGTTCCTTTTAACCGGTCTCGTGAGGTATAACATTGCAAAGAGTTGCCAAAGAGTGAATATGGAACCGCAGCAAGGATATAAACAACGCTGGCAAAGGAAGCGACGCCAACGGCAGCAGCGGCAACACGGGCCGCATCAGCAGCAGAATCGTCGCCAGCGGAACCGACGGCGGCGCCGACAGATACGCCATGCTCGATGGGAGCAGCAGCAACAGGAGCAGCAGCAGCAGCAACAGGAGCAACCAGAACTTGACCAGCAAAGCATATTGCGGCAGAACCAGGAGACGCTTCTCGATTTTTATCAGCAACACTGCGATCTCGATCCGCTCGCGCTGCATGATTACGCCAGGCAGCGCCAGAACCCAGCATTCCTGCCCAAAGAAACTGCCGACTACTTTACCGAGCGGATGACTCCGTTACACAACTGCGTAATGAAGCTAGCAAATCTCCACGAGGACCAGGTCGAGGTATTGGTTGAGATCGACCATCAATCACAGCTGCAGCAGATCTACAAAGGACGGGTGGATTACTTCAAAATGACGAAGAAAGCCTACGGGGCGACGGAGGAGCTGTTGGATTTGGTAGCGAACTTTCGGAGGGCGCTGCAATTGCTGCAGCCGGTACTGGGCGCCCAGCTGATGGTTGACGCCGATTCACTCATGCAAATGTACCGCCAGCTACGTCAGCAAGGGCGTGCAGCCGATCCGCCGCCAAATCTGCCGCTCGCATTGCTCCCGGAGCAAGGAATGCCAGAGCTTGGTGCCGAGATGGAGGTGCACACCGATGCAGTGATCATAGTGTCGGATTCGGAAGACGAGTGTTAATTATCATCCCGCGTTACACTTTTGTATCGATGTAATTATGAGTTTAAAGAAGCTAAAATAAAAACAAAAAGCAAACCAACAAACAAACCTTTTCGTACTGTGTTACACCGCCTTTGCATTGGTTTTCTCTTCTCCCCGGCATTTCCGAAACGGGGCTTTTCAGATTTTCTCCTAGTTACCAGCTAATCGGACTACCTAATGGTCCCGGAGGACGGACCTCGGAGCAGGTGCCTCATGATGATGGTTTTGTTGGAGTTTGGTTGATGGTTTCCGCTTGCCGCTCTTTTCCCTTAGTGGTGGGTTAATTTCGCGCGTGTTCCTTTGGAGAGTGATGCACCAATGGTGTTTTCTTGTGCGGATTATCTTGGGCGGATTTTGGTCCTCAAAGAGAAAAAAAATCTCGAATCCTTGTTTTCGGAAAAGCAGTAAAAGAATGTTGATAAAAAATGGATTCCATTCTTCATGAATGAAATGGCCAAACATGGGAATGAAAGCCAAACGCCGGAAGAGGAAGGGGAAAGTGGGCCCTATAAATAGGAAGGTACGGAAGCGCCAGAGCAGTGGATGCTGCGCGCCCCGAGTAGCCGAGTAAAAGGGGTCCAACGGCGCATGCCAGCGCAAATAGCCAACCGGAGTTCACGAAAAACCATAACAAATCCCGCCCAGCCCCGGGGTGGTGATGCAGGGACTCGTGGACAGCATAATCGGCGCATGATTGTATGCTTGGATGCGAAGGGAAGCCGACAACATCCACGCCTTCTTCTTCTTTTTCTTTCTTCGAGCAGCAGCAGCAGCAGCAACGCGTATCCTGCTGCTCGGCGTTGCTATTGAAAGGAAGGAATTGCGAACAAATTGTTTGTTATCATCACAATTTGTTTTCTATTTTAAAAAGCGACTCAAACCCCGTGGTGTTGCCCCACTTGTTGCGTTGGCAAATTCGTGCCGAAGGGAAACGCATTAACCCTTTGGGACAGCCTTAGGCATCCTTAGTCGCGAATCAGCTTCAAAGAGGAACACTAGACGCACAGACACCCCCCTTTTCGTGGGAAGGTTACCTTCAGGGGGGACGGGGGTCAGTGTTGGGCCAGACATGCTCGACATTTTATGATATCCACGACTGTAAATCATATCGTGCGCGAGCAAAACATGTTCCACTGAGGGATTTATTTTCTTTCCTTTCCCTTTCCTTCACGCATACCGGGTGCACCAGGATGCACGGAAGACAACAACGTCGTCGTCGTCGTCGTGGTCGTCGTCTTGATCTTCCAAAAACCAGCAACTGCCTGGCATTCCATGCGTCGTGGTGTGCTATAAAAGCTTCTCTGCCAATTCTCTTGTTAGCCGCAGTAGTCGGCGGACTCTGTGCGGTTGCGACACCCCTGACTGCCATGCGTCGTGATGTGCTATAAAAGCTTTACCAATTCTATTCTTAGCCGTTGTGTGAGACTGGCCGGGGACACCAACGCTGGGCCGATGGGCAAAACGGTGCCCATTGGGGATGGGTTGACCTGCATCTGCACTCCCTTATGTTTGCTGCATTTAGTGCGTGCGAGAAGCAAACCGGCATGTTCCGGCATGAAGTATGTTCCCCATCCCATTCACATTTCCTGTCTCCCAGCCCGGGTGTTATTCCAATATTCCAAGACGTTGTGGCTACGGCCACGGAAACGGTGCTACAGCATCTTCTGCCTGCAGTCATCGTGGTAGCGATTGCAAACGAGTATTCACACCGTTCTGTTTCGTCTTTTTCTTTCTTTTCTTTCTTTTTTATCACTGCCCAAAGACGGTAGGTGCAATCTGTGGTCATCGGCCATGGTTTCCGAGAAGCATCCATAAACATGCGAAACACCATCACCTCCTTACCATTCGCGGCTATTTGGAAGCGTAACATTCTCCACTGGCGTAGCGCAATGGCGGCGTTCTTTGGCTCTGACCTGCATCACTCAAGGATCACGAAGAGGATTTCATTTTTTGCACCGTCACTAACGCGGCAAACGGTGAACGACACATGCAAGCAGAAACATCTTAGAAGGCCAACCGGCCGAACCGACTGGCCGATTGCATTGCGATAGACAGATTTGATATGCTCTGCCCGCTACCCGTTCACGTTAACGCTAGAAACCAGGCTGAGGCCCAACTCAATGCAAACTTCTGGGTGCGCCCCACGGAGTTTATGATCCCACGCCGGTCCAGCTTCACTTTTCTTTCGTTTTTTTTACGCTCCCATCCTTAATTGCGTAGCTCGTGCGTTTTTCGATTGGGGATCTTCCGTATCAATAAAGCAGAGGGAAATCATTTGCATGAAAGCTACTTTAATTGGCTTATGGATGGATGGGCACAATTAAATTGCGAAAAAGTTTATGCAAAAAGCTTATCAAACTGTAGAACCAAACCTGTTAGGAGCCTTTGCTCGCTGAGGGCTAAAACATTCCTTTGTTTGACGCACCTGTTTTGTTTTGTTTTTTTTTTTCTAGAATACAAATATTTCTAGCCGTATTGGGGGCTCCGAATGTTCGACAAAAGCTCACTCGACACTTAATTTTCACATAATGGCGCCTGTTCGATCTTCTGTTTGGCAAACCATTGAGAAGGATGAACGGTTGCAAGGTGCAGAAGAAAATAAAAGCAGGAAATAAAAAACAATAAAAAAAGTGCACTAGTCCTTAACAAACGCAGGAGGCGTAATTCCACAAGCATCATCGGAGAAAGGCACAAATCGTGGAAAGTGTGACGAAACAATGGAGTAAGAAGATTTTCATTTTTCCGTTACAAACAATGTTTTGCTCCATCTCTCTCTCTCTCTCTCTCTCTCTCTCTCTCTCTCTCTGTCTTTCTTTCTCGATCGATCGAGCGAGGCAGGGAGAGAGAGACAAGGATAGAGAGAGAGAGTTTTTTCACTGTGTTTATTTACTGAACATCAACAACGACACTAGGATCCGAGAAACGTCCCCATCCTTGATACCGTGTACACGTCTTTGTTTAATGGGCTTTTATATTTCCAAAGAGGAATCTCCTATCTCGTGTCCGTCTTCCCGCCAAGTACAAAAAGTAGTCGGAGCGACAATTTTTATATAAGGGTAAGTGTGCATTAACGGTCGCCCACCCGGTCGATTGGTGGCTTCTTTCAATGCCCCCATTTTGTTTTCTCCCCTGCAGCTTCGGAGCAGCGGGCACCGGAACCGGAATTTCAGGTAGCTCCGTCGGGTTTGCGATCGCTGAACCAACTGGATCTGGAGTGGCGCCCATACCGGCAAAACAAGGATACTTTCGGCAGGATCACGGGTTATTGCTGTTGCCTTCACTTGACCAATGCTTTCATTGATCCCAGTGGTGCAAAGAGAGATAATAGCGATCGCTGCAGGTTAACGGGCGATCCGGTAAATCAATTGTACCGAGCAGTTTAGTGCTCCGTTCTGTTACTTACGATCAAAGTGAAAGCATACTTTGGCGAGTTTTGTTTTCGACCAACGAGATACAAAGAAAAATCCGACAAAATTAACAACAGAACCATAAAACCAGCGAAACGAAAGTGCGGGGGAAAATCGCAAATGCAACAACATCGAAACAAAAATCAACAGCAACTTTGCATGTGTAATGTGCTAAGCTACTCAATTTCCTCATGTTCTCAATAGTTTAAATAAAGGGTGAAGCATCCGGTGTTTGGTACAAGAAAATCCGTTCTAGGACACACATTTATTTTCCATTGTTGCAATCATTCGCCATTTATTCTCTTCTCCCAACCAATAATGAATATATATGTATATATTTTTTTAGATAGCATATTTTTATTAGTGGCTATTGTTAATCGTTGTTCGCCGTTCTACATCATTCGATTCGATTTGATACAAACTGTAAATGATGAATTATGTGTTAAGTACAGAGAGGGCTGTCAGCAATGGAAATAACTATAATGATGATGTTTATTGGAACCAAACTTTCAACCCTTGCACAGCTCATCAAACACAAACGATTGTTCAGTATTTAGAATTTCGAGATCCAATGGATTTACAAGCAAAACCAAGATATGATTGACGATCACGACACAAGAAATCAAAACCTCACCAAATCGTGGTAGAAACTTGCAATCATTGATTATGAATTGATTGCTGGACGCGCCATTACTTATAAAACAGCTTAACATCTATGCCTCGCGTCGTCCGTTAGCACTTTCATTCACAACCATCGACTGCCAGTTCACCACGCTATGCCGTTCGTTTCACGCCGTTACTAGTCGTCCTCGTCCGACGAGGCGACCACCAACACCACCTCGTCGGGGTCATTGGGCGCCACCAACTGCACCACCTCCTCATCCTCGTCGGATGAGAACACTTCAACGACGGTGACGGTGTCTCCGTCGTCCATATAACTCCCGCTGTAGTCCTCCTCCTCCTCCTCCTCCTCCTCCTCCTCCTCTTCATACTCTTCCTCTGCATACTCCTCCTCCTCCTCCTCCTCCTCCTCCTCCTCCTCCTCCTCCTCCTCCTCGTAGTCCTCGAACTCCTCTCCATCCGGCGGCCAATCCGCCATCTCTTCAAGCATCGGTTCCACTATTATCACCTCTTCTTCTTCCGGAATCGCTTCCTCTACTTCCTCTGCCGCGATTACTTCCTTCATGGTTAGCGGCTCCTCTTCGGTAATGTCAACTTCTACCAGCATCACCTCGTCGTCACTAGGTAACTGTTCCATCAACTCTTGCTTCTCCTCCTCGTCGGGGTTCAACACGGGGCTCTCGCGAACGATACAACACTTGACGCACTGTTCCGGATTTTCACCGACTCGCTCGTTGCACGTTCCGCTGGCTTTTCGTTCCGTAAAATCTTGGGCTGCTGTGCTGCACACTGCCGACAACGATCTGAGATCGATTAGCTCGTGCTGCGCCGTTCGCGGCTATCGATGTCCGTGACTTCGGGTCGGGCGTTCGGGTTTCCAAATGTTCTATCGGTGTTCGGTACGCTCGCAGACATACACACACACACGCTAGGAGTGTACCTGTGTGCCGTTTTCGTCGCGGACACCACCGGATAGAATGGCCTTGGGATGTCTGGAGACGTTGATTTCTGAAAAAGGTTGACCGTTGGCAATCACACATGCCACGATGTGACGGAAAATGTTCTTTCTTCTTATTCGCATTCTCTTCTTTCCACTTTATTCGCATCCCGTCTAGCTGCGCCAGCGTCTGCGCAGCGACGATCGATACAAAGAGGACCGCATCCGAGTTCATTGGTCCCATGCTTGTGTTTACCCGCTACGCAGGATCACACAATGGATTGGCGAGACCGATATTCGGTTGAATACGCAAGAAGGAGCTCGCGGACATTTCCACACAGACGAAGTCAATTGTTTGACTGAAGGTCTTTGTTGTTACAGGGATGAGTAACCTTTCGATGGCTGTGCATAAGGCAGACCTTTGCTTGTGTGATCTGATTGCATTGGCATCTTTTGAGTAACGTAGTTGGACCTTTTAGTTTCTTCCAGTATTTTATCTAAACAAATATATCCGGTGATTAACTGATGGAGGATGTTTAGAGCATACATCAGCACAAGTGTTTAGCAAATCTTCATCAAGTGCAAGGTTTTGTTCTCTCTACGCTCTTATCGCTTCCAATTATGCCGATGAAGCAGACCGCGAACGAAAAACCACCAAACTTGACTTGTGCTAACAAAGGTAAACAATTTGTGCCCTGGTGTTTCGTTGGTTCTTCCCCGCTGATCGTCACCTAGCACTTTCGTGTCGAAATTGGACCCAGGTCTGGGTCTGGTGCTTGAGCCATGGTGACAAATTTGGAGAAAGGAAAAAAGCGAAACAAAGCAAAGTCATCATCATTCGGGGCTGCCAGATTGAAGGGTTTTGTGCATGTTGCTAGCCACTTGAGATGTTTTAGCGTCCTGGGTTTGTTTAAAACCTGGGAAAAAAATTAATAAAATCTCACTACAGTCCTCCACATCCATCTCTCTCTTCCACACCAAGACCCAGCGCACCGTTCTTTCGCATCGTCTTGCCGACGACGTCTGGGTGCGTGCGTGCGAGTGTGACCGTTTTACGATGGTGAGAGTGGTGATGCGTGAAATCGGGACCACACCAGCAACGGTTGTACCAGACGGATGCCCGTACCAGTGCCGGTGCTCACCATCAGCACCGTCAGCACCAGGAAATAATCAGTGCCCTGGGTCTGGGCATTGTGGTTTTGTTAGAACTGTTAACATACGATTACTTCTTAGCATCGATAACTGTTTTCATAAACGAATGGTTCCCAGATGTGGAGAATGTTGAAATCTTGAGAATATTTTAATCTCATTCAAAATTATGAACTCTACTCTCTTAAAATTAATTCACCACCAAGTGCAACATGATCATATAAAGCGAGACTGACGAACTCCATCTATTAGTTATCAGTAATTGAATCTTTTTTGTCTTAGCAAACTGCCTAGATTCTCAGTGACGGTAACTGATCATGGAATTAGTAGCACAGGAAATAAGTGAAGCTGTTCCTGTAGCAATTTGCAACCGTCTTTCTGTTGGCAAGGGCTGGCGTACTGAGGTACAGCACCACATGTCGCAGACGCTTGAAAAGATAACATAAACGCGATCGTGAGAGAGAGAGAGAGAGTGAGAGAGCGAAAGCGACTGAGACGCGTGGTTAGAACGGAAGGATTTGTTGATTTTCCCAATTGTTTTTCCACCGTCTCGCCACGGTATTCTAAATTCGTCGTTTCGTTTAGCGACCGGGGAAAAACCTGGACGCTCGTATCAACGTTGCCAAGATCCGACACCCTTCTCCTTGGCTTGCACATTTTTTTTGCTTCAACGCTCTGGCAACGGATTGCGATCATCATTGCGATTCATTTCCGTGTTTCGGTGACTTCGGTAGCCAACCAATGGCGCCGGTCCAGACAAACGCCATACTGTCTATGTTGCTTGATCATACAATTATCATCGCTGCCATCGCCTTTGACCACAAAGTAAAGAGAAGCATGGAATGGGAAGAGGGGATTAAAAAAAAAACGACCGATCCGACGACGGTGTCAAAAGAGGGCGGGAGCCTCGTTACGGTGTGCAGCCACCAGACAATGGCAGGTTCCTCCGCCCTCGATGGATGATGATAATGGATTGTGCGTGCTCTCGGTTGTCCTCTTTGTGTGGCCATCCTCAGGGAGGCAGGTGCATTGGTGGCCGGTAAGGGACCTAGCGCTTCTGCTGGTTTTTTATTTACTGTTTGCTTTGTATTCCGTCGTAAGGACATGCTAACCTATCACCTACGTTACTGAATCAAATATAAACGAGATTTTGTTTTTTTTGCTGCAATCCTATTTTTAATTTAAAGGGAAAAACAACACTTAGGGGGTTGTTTTTGGTAATTTCAGCACTAATATTTGCTCTCAGTTGTGCCATAGCCTTTGGTTTGTTGGCATAAGCCTTACTTTTCAAATAGACGGACAGAAAAATGTTCGGAGACAATCAGTTTGAGTATCTACACCTTGACGAATGTAAATAAAATTCATCTGACCGTTGCCATTGTTATGTAAATCTTCTGGGCCGGGCTAATGCTAGAGACGTGCCGTCATAATCGATCAGAGGGACCGGATTTCTAAATAAAAAGAAAAAGAAGGTGGACGAAGATAAGCTCAAAACGAGTCAACTAAAATATGTTCTAATAGCTCGCATAATACTGCTGCGAAAAATGACTAGGGTGGATAAAAGTATGGTTTAGATTGGTTGCAATAACCAAAAATATTTCGTGGACCTTTGCATCTAACGCGAGAGAGAAAGCGAAACCCAACTGTGCAGACTCTCGTCAACTTGACCGGTATTCGGCGGCTGCTTAGCTACCGAAAACTCAGCTCTCGCTCTCTCACTTCAACCGCGCTACTTTCTGCAGCCGCGGATCCTCATGTCGCGTGGGTAGAGCCGTCGATAGAGCCGGCTCGCTAACGTTGTTTACCACAAAATGTGGCTCGCTCGCTGGCATTACAGGATGAGGCCCCACAGGACACGGACGATGCGCATGATGTCTTTTGTATAAAATAGTGTGCCAGTGTACGAGCGATAGAATATTACTGGAAATAGAATTATTCCTTTTGCTCTCACTCACACTAGCAGCCGCGCTATGCCCTTACTGACGAGAAGATCAGCCATCCGTTAACGTGGTATGCGTTGCTCGCCGCATAATGGGGTTATGTTTTCTAATGTAGTGGTGCGGATGTCAAGCTCGTGCTCGCCCGTTGCAGATAGAGTACGCGAGGGAGAGAATGGTGTCCAAACGTGGTGCTCCCGTGACAGTGCGTGTTAAACCGTGGAAGAGTAGTCAAGTGTTAGGTTAGTGCCTTATCCTTAACGCATTGTCCTTTTCGTAATCGGCTGTAAGTAAATTGGTTTGCGTGTGTTTTTTTAGTGGTTTCTCTCGTGTCTCGTTAGCTGTGTGCCCTGTAGCGATCGAATTGGCAAAGGAATTTCCTAGCTGGACGTTGGTGTGCGTAGGATAGACCTTAACCCAAATTTCTTGATAGCCGTCAGTATGAGTGCTTGGTAATGTTATGTGTTAGTTATGCTCGCTCGTATCTCGTTGCTGCTTTACCCACTAATCTGCTAAATCCAGTTCGCGATCAAACAGTCAACGATTCAGTTAAGATCGTAAGTAATAATATAAATAACATTAAATACTTTCTTCAAACGGTTAGCAAAATCGTTACCACCCTGCTATTCCTATTCCAACATGCATGAGAATGTCTGTTCCTAGAAACCACCGTTTACGGCACACTAACCACCGTACCTTTTTGCCGACGGTTCTTTTCATTATTTCCATTCCTTTCCCGGCGCCATATGATCGAAAAAGGTCAAAATATCCAAATCATTACCCGACGATGTTCCTGTTTAATATCTTCTTCGTTTTGATTATGATATTTTGAGGCGCCTCTCGAACGCAACGGTGGGTGGTTTGAAATTAGTGGATTATGTTAAACCGATTCCAATTTTTTATTTTTTTCTGGTGTATTCGATCAACCATACATCAACCGTGAAGACCCAACTGGAGATGGGATGGGTCTGAAGTTATTAAACAATTTTACGACAGTCAACCGGTTCCTTGGGCCGTTATTCGGCCGCTTGTCAATAAGCTACCGAAGCCTCCTTAAAGGAGAGGTTAGGGACCGGTGGCTCCCCATCGTATCGTTTAGAAGCGTATAAGTGTTGATCTGATCACTGCTCATCACTTGGGATTAGAAAAACATCAAAAACTGGCGCCGCCTTCGGGTCGGTGGCATTGCATTTGGTGTGGTCTATGATTTAAGATTGAAATGGTCCGTGTTTGCTGCCAATCTGATTGGCATGTTGAAAGCGATAGCTTTACATCCTTTTTTTTTAGTAGAAACCCGTGCCACCCCATGATCGTTGAACGTTTAGTTCGCTTTTTTAGCTGCCGGCAGCGGGGACTGTAATGAATGGATGGGAGCGAGAGGCGCTGGCCTGGCCGTTTTATTGCTTTCTTTTCACCTTCATTCGCATTCATTCACGAGGATGCTCCAACAGCACTCGGAATGAGGATCGTTTGTGGAGATTTTTTAAAAGTGTTTTGGAACTAATAACTGTGCACGACACTGGCAAACAGTTGCACTCGGTGGTTATTTCTTCATTTATTCGCTAACTCTATTTGCTTCTAAAGCTGTGGAAGATTCTGAAACGCCCTCGCTCCTGGATGCACTTTTGGATGCAGCCAATTAAGAAATCTTCTAAAAATCGCAAACGTTTATGAGGCCGCCAGCTAACATCAGACCAGATCATTAGTGCTGGAAACCAAAACCTTTTTTTCTTTTTTGTTTTACGATCTGAACTCACCCAGTATCGGGCTACAACAGGCTGCTACCATCGCCCCAAAAATCGCTGCCCAAAGCAAAGCGGGTTTTTGAAAAACCGCTTTCGCAAGACCGGCCGAAGGAAGCGCAACAAAAGGACGGTAAATTCAAAAGATCACCTCGAGCGTCAAAAGCTAATCTGCGTCGCTTCCGATGCCACGGGCGAAAAGACATTCCGTCACGTGTCCTGGAACGGCCAGACACACTGAAACATAAAACACTTTTAGTGCCAGTGCAATTTGCTGCCATTCGAGGATCTGCATAATTTGCGCAACATCTCTTTCGCTTTAGTTAATTGTTCATTTCATAACGACTTTGCTGAAATACTAAATTAAAAAAACGTCGCAAAGCCAGTCGAGCCATTAATGTGAATCGGCAGCCAACAGAAAATGTCGGCAAACAGCAAAGGTGAGCTTCAATAGAAGGAGTTTGGCGGCAAAAGGAGTGCGCTTTTGAGAGCCAGAGTTAAGAAGCGGTTAAAAATCGTGCGGCATGTCTGGAGAACATCTCAAACACGATCATAAATTTGAAGGTGAAGAAAAGAGTTGCCTCTGTAGACGGGAAGCTGTGCGGATGGTGTAAAAGGAGTGACAGGCTATTGTGACGATGCACAGAGGCCGTGAGTAATAAGAGAGATGGGTGGTAACCACGATCGCCTAATAACTCGATTAAGCGTGCTTTAGCTGCTGGCAGAAGATTCTGAACCATTCATTGTTGGTTCACTGTTGTTGCCCACAACTTCCCGACTTTATGTTATCCAAAGATAGCATTCGAACGTCCAGGTTTTTCCTGTTGTTGAATAGTCGACCCATTCAATTTTGCTCCTTGATAGTTTCTTTATCGGATTGTTGTGCAAAGCAAGCGCATGACTCACGGTGGTGGCATTGCTCAGCGCCAAAAGCTAAAGGGAAAACATGAATGTCCGGCGTCCACATGTCTAGCATAACATCACCGCCTTTAGAGATTAAGCGCATCTGCACAACGAAGATGCCGGCGACGCAACAACCGCACAGATGTGCACAAGTGGCACGCACTACGCACGCATTCGCTTTGGATGTACGGCTGTTGCCTGCCAGCATAATGCTGGAGATAATTACATCTCTTGGCGAGGCGAGATGATTTTGGAGGCCTCAATTATCGCACTGATGCCGTTGATGATCAATTCTCTTCCATCTTTTCTCGAGGAAGGAGCCATATTTATTCGTGGAAAAGGAAAAAGGAGCGAAAAAAAGAAAGGATTGCTCGGTAAAGGCCTCCACTAAGGTCTTTTAATAAAACTTTTGCGTTCAGTTTGCTTTCCCGTTGTTTGAAAACAGCCACCGATAAACAGAGAAAACGTGAACCACATCAATTACGGTAGCCTTAGACGTTCTTCCAAAGCAGATCAAGTGTTTCCCCTCACGATCATTTCAACCAGCGCGATTCGTTTTGTCGCATAAACCCAAATGGTGTCGACCACAAGGGCTCGAACATATTTTACGCCATTCAGTGTTAACGGCGGTGGCATAAACGGGAACAAGTGTACGTTGAGAAGGAAACCCCGTAACGAAAGGCTACCGAACCCCTTTCGAGGACCTTCGGAACAACCCTTTGTTTCCCGCTGATACCAGGAAATGTTAAAAGAGATCGCATTTCTCTAAAACATTCCGCACTTCCACCGCAGCAGCATAGCGAATGAACAATTTACTGTCATTTATGCTATGTGCGATCGAAAGCCTTCCTTTTCCAACACTCTTATGCTAAGACGGTTTTGTGGGAAAATGATTTTCACTCCTTTCAACCCCGTTCATTTCCGGATCGCGTCCACACTTTTACGACCGAAGGCGCGCGCATTGATGCGGAAAATTAAGAAAATGAGTTGGTAGCGATGGGCGAAGAGGTTAAAAATCGAATAAAACAAGATCGTGTGGGACGTGATGTATCGGTTATTTATAAAATCAACCGAGTACATGTACACGGTAGTTAAAAGGTACATGATCTATAAATTATGTCAGTTATTGCAACCATACCAAACCAAACATTAATCCATCTTTCTCCGGGTTTGGATAGAATTGTTAAATTAATTCTGCTCCGTTCAGAACTTCCGGCCTATCTTCTGAAGAACTAGCGCACTGTTTGTTATCTTTCTGGTTCGATTTTCGATACGTTCGACGTTCATTCCATCGGTGTTCTCCGTGTAAATGCAATAATGATATGCCACGGGAATGCAGTTTGGGAAATGCACTATGAGGCGTTCGTTAACTTTTATCCCAATTGCTAGAAAGTAACCGGGGGTGTTGACAAATGCTCACTTATTAAAACACGGGTTTTGTTGGTAGTTTTTGAAGGCATAGCTTTTTCCCGTTCGATGCAAAAACCGATGCACATTTTTCTCGTTCTAAAACATCCTATAGGATTACATTTTTATTGATTTAATCGTAGTGAATGCTTTCTGATCGAATATTTGCAGCGTAGCCTCGTCAGATGAATCTTCACGGTGTCTAACAGGACGGCACACATCGATAAACAACAGCATCTGACGTTGATGATCGTTGGCTGGCTATTTTGTCCAAAATCCAAAACATAAAACATATGCCCTTTCATAAAAATGTATTCGCTGTATAATCCCGACTAAAGTGGTTAGTGCAAAATAGCAAAAGCGTCTAGAAGACGTTCAATCAGACACTCTACCACCAGTTCCTACTCGAGTGCTTGCCATTATACGCGTGAAAGCGTTTCCCGAAATCATCTCAGCGAAATTACGCATCAATATTGACACCATGTCGATGGAAAAAAACGACAAAAACGACGAGTGGAGCTGCAAGAACAGCGACACACAGTACATACCACTCCATAACTGGGAGGAGCTGAGTTGCAATATTTGCGCACGAATGCTGATAGAGGAGTGCCCGAGCTGCAAGCCTTTGCCCACCGAACTCAATGAGCAGCAAGTTTCTCAGCAGCACTGCCCGGAATATTTCGATGGTGAACACGTAAGTAGTTGATCGTGCTTCGATTCCGTTTGTACCGTTCAAATAATACCGTATCATTTTGTCCTTTCACTCAGCCATTGCACCTGCACTGCGCACAGCAAACCTATGCTTACACCCAGAAACAGACAGAAACAACTACACCGTGAGGTAACGATGGCGGTGGCACTCTTCCCGGGTACTAACAACAAAGAGCGAAGTGTGACAGAAAGGGATGCGTGCTTGTCTACTGACCGCAACGTGGGATAATATCTTGTAGTTTCTGATGCGAGACAATAATTATACTGTTGTATATGTAGAGATGCTTTGATCATCTGCAATCAGCCATAATTAGATTATATTTGTGCAAAACTGTGTGCCACTTCATCCAAAAGCTAGCAAAGCTAACAGTAACCAACGCCAAAATATCGTCATCAGTGATGATGATTCAATTATTGCTTTTGTGCATTTGATGGAATGTGATCAATGATCTGATCTTTGGATGCACACTTTCGTATCTTTGCCTAAACTTTAGCCACTCTTGGCTTAAAAGAGAGTTTTTTGTTGGTTTGTAAAGTCATTTAAGTGCCAGTAGCTTCCTTTTAGATTTCTTAACGATCATTTAACCCGACATTCGGGATTCTAAATCAACGAAGCGACCGGGAGAGAACGAGCGAGAAAAATAGAGAGACCGCGGAGAGGGCGGTGGTGCATTATTGTCAATGTGAGCAGTGAGTTTGCATGTCAAACCTGTTTCCGTATCATAAAATTAGGTTATCAATGTGTGAGACATAGAGGGCACTACCGATTTTTGATTCAAATGTTGAACATATACGGGTTGCGCCATCAGGCGGTACCTTTCTTTTTAAATTGAATAACTCTGTCATTTTTCAGCCGATTTTAGATAATAAACCAGTTTCCTTTAGGTTATTCTGTGCCATTTATTGTGCCATTCTTAAAATATGAAATCGATGTAATGACCGCCTTCATTCGCGCATACAAAAAGCAGCCCTTTTTTCGAGCATTTTGCATTGTATTTGACATCATTTAGGGAATTATTTTGATAATTTCAGCTCTAATATTTGCATTAAGTTGTTTCATAACCTTCAATTTGTTTGCATAAACCTTAATTGTCCAAATAGACCCACGGAAAAAAGCCAGCGCCGCCATAATGCGGCAAAGGAGGAAACCACCATTTCAGTGACCGAGCGATTGACCGATTATTTTCAATGCAAAAGTGTGACAATTTCAGTCCACTCTTTTAACTTAAAGTGATCCATTACTAAAATGGCATAGATTGAAGTTTCAGAAACTGTCCTATTTGTCCTAATCGGCTGAAAAAAGGCAGAGTTATTCAACGTTTAAAATAGGGTACCACCTGATGGCGCACCCTATAGTAATGTATAGAAGAAAAAAAACCATCAAAATTGTTCCAAAGCTCCGTCCAATTGGTCGAATCCAACCCTTTCGCACTCGAAACGCGGCCGTGGAATGCGAATGCACCTGATGCGAGTGAAGATTTTGGCAAGGTCAAGTATTCATGTCGCTCGTCATCATGGGCACTAGGTGGGCGACTTGGCGTCTCCATCGTCCGTACAGGTGCGCGGTAGTGTGGTACAACATCACGTGCCTGCCAGAATGATGCGGAATGTACAAGCAGAAAAAGGCTCGAACCTGTAGCGCGGAGGTAATGAACCGCCAACTGGTACTTATTGCCACGCGCGAGCTTCACTGTCGGAATGCAGCACCATAAACACGCGTGTAGTGCTCAGGAGCGATGGGTTTTGTTTAGCTTTCTTCTTTTAGCTTTTGCCTAGATCGTACACCAAAGCAGTCGACCAATCTAGAACCGTGACAGTGACGTTCAAATCAATGTACCCCAAGAAATAAACAAATGAGCATTTGAAAAATCAAACAGTAAAGCGATGGTGTGCTTTTGATCGATGCGAGAGACGACATTACGCGCTTAGCATCGCAAACTATGTTTAAAAACTAACAGCACACTTGAAGGTCATCTTCGCGAAGGTTCCTTCTTAGAGGGCGTTGTTTTCTCTTCTTTTTATTTTAACAAAGAATATTTTAATCATTGCGTGCAAAATATTAAATGAACTGAAGCAAAATTAACAAACATCAAGCTAATGATGAACATCGGAAAGAAAAACTCGCTACCAATCAGACCGATCCTTTTCAAACTCTTTATAAGGAACTACTTAGGTAACTTTTATAAAAGGTAAAGATTAAATGATTGTCTGATGATGGCCACCATCAGCGACCACCAATCGACGCTCTTTCCATCGCCCGAACAGGCAGCAACAGGCAGAGGCATGCAGCGCGAGTACCGAGACCCAATCACCCCCCCCCCCCCCCCCCCCCAGATATCGATCCCGCAATAAAACCTGGTCCAGCCGAAGCCCGTTCCAGCCCGGTATATTGTTTCGCATTGGCACCATCACAGCCTGTATGGACGCCTTGCACACAACGAAACAACTGCACACATACTCACTAAACAATTGAATCTCTTGCTCTCTGGTTCGGTGGAACCAGATGACTCATCGCTGCATGGTGTGGTTCTTTTGGGGGGGTGGGAGGTTGAGAGATACTTTCGCTGGCGCTCACGCTCACGCCGACGGTGATCTGGTGATCTTCGGGTGGTCCGCGCTCTAATCATTCCAGATCGCACAAGATCAGTTAGTTCTTTTTGAGCATCCACCGCGTAAGCTTGTCTGCCTCTGCTCTCTATTTCTTTTTCTCTCTCTCGACGTGCGAGCTAAAGGTGTCCCCCAGTGGTCCTAGTCCTGTGTAGTGTGAAGTTTTTTTTTGATAGAATCGAAATACTGCACGACAGCAGAATCAGCGGAACACGCGTTCGCTATTCCCGTTTCCGGTACCGGTCCGGCCACTGGCGTTTGGTGGCGATATTGCTATCCCGGCGTGCCGTTCTAGTCGCCCAGTGATTTTCGCGATTTGTTGCTGTATTAATCATCTGTAGCTTCAGTGGCGTTATTTTACCTTAACGTACAACTGCAGTGTCCAGTTCAATTGCGACCGTGTTAGCAAACAATCACCGCGGTGTACAAGTGAAAATAAAAAAGAAACAAGTGGTGTTTCTATTTATATGTGTATGTTCGCGCATCACACAAAAGGCCACACGTCACCCAAACCTGGCCACAAAGGTAGGTTAGTTTTGTTCCCATATTACCTTGTGTATAACTTTAAATTTGCTGTTTGCATTTAGATGGGCAAATTGAGTTACTTTCGACACGCGATAGTGTTTTTTTTGTTTTGTACAAGTTTGACACCTGTTTGCATAAATCAGTGCACATCATGCGTGATATCATACAACAACATACATTTTCCCTTGCGTAATCAGGTTTCACAGGTTTCCGCTATGAGCTGGTGTAGCCTGATTAAACTGTTACTGCTCACCGCTAGCACCAAAAACTTATCCCATTGCGCCGTTGTTAGGCGTGAAAAAGGGCCGACCGGCCGGCCAGCACTTCGATAACGAATAAAATGTCTTAGAAAAAGGCCTAGCGAGTACACAAGATACCCGAGAGATAGGAAAAAAGTACAGCTAACGAGGAAGAATACTTTGAAAAAAATATGTTTTGGCTTTCTACTTTTTAAAATGTGTGTTTTTTTTTCGACAAAACACAGCAAATTTAAGGTTACACATCTAGTATTTAAACACTACACTAGCCCTTTGCCCCCGAAACTATCGAATTTACGGTGCAAATCATTAACAGTTTGCGCAGATGAAACGTTGATCACATCAGGGCCCTTCTCCACTAGAGCATCATCATACCGATTGTGAGTGTTTTGGCCGTGCGCAATAAGGACATTTCTTGCGTCAGATTCCTGCGCTCACGAATCCTACACGGCGTCGGATTCACAGAGCATATTACCACAACGCTTCGCAACCGTTGCTTACAATTACTCGAAAAAATCACGCACAGGTAATGTTAGTAAAATAGTAACGAATTGAAAACAATATTAAAGCTATTTTTAAACTTACAGCAAATCCAATTGAACGTTCGCACAAGCTGAAAATTAAAATTGCAATTGTTATCAGTGTCGAAGTAATCAGCAAAAGAAGACATCCTCTTTGCCCGTCTTTGCCCATCCTCTCTGCCAGCGAATAAGGATAAGCGTTTGAGTAAGTCTTCGCACCACGTTCCAATAAACAATGAGACTAATGATATGTACTATGATTTGCAGACGTATTAAGATTCCCAGCATACCATTACATCGAAAAGTGATAGAGCGCATCCGGATAAACCACGATCTGCACACTGCGTCTAAATCGCAACTACACGAGAGCCGAACAGAGTAGCAATGGAGCGACTAGCAACCTCACTCCCGTACGTAACGATAAGACAGCAAGCAATAGATTTACATATGCTCCTCGACACCGGCGCAGCAATGAACATCATATCGAGGAAAAGCGCACGGAAGCTCATAAACCCGATAGAGAAAATAGAGCCAATAGTAGTGTGCAGCTTTCAAAAATCGTTTGTCATAAATTCGCTCACGAAAGTATGCATATTTGAACCGTTCGTATCGAAAAGCGTATCATTTCTGGTGCAAGATTTTCATCCTTTTTTCGATGGAATATTCGGATGCGGTGTACTGTTTGATTCTAATGTGCATTTTTCAACGCAATCCTCCCTGCTGCAAGTCGTTGGCCCCTACCATACATTACATTTGCCAATACATTTCTTTCCATCGGATATGAGAGTGAACCCGTACTGCTTTGTATCAGATACTGTCGAGGATTGAATCAGAACGTTTGGAATTTATTACTGTCGAATTATGCAAGCGAATTCGACAGCAGCACTAGCAGCGGCAGGATTGCTTATATTTAGTGACACATTCAACAAAACATTCATCGAATGAATGAGACCTCTCTTTAAAGGAAGGGAAATATTTAAGGCGAGCATAAAATAAAATAGCTTATGTTTGAAGAATATGACAGTACCATAACAGTACCGATAGTTACCGAATAGTTTACTGTACAACAGGGATAAAAACAGGGTCATAAAATATGCAACATCATTCTTAAGGTGAATAGAACGATAACAAATAAGTAATTCCGTATTATTCAGATTAAGCAAAGACCAGCTCTTGTTATCCTATCAAACCAAACTAACGAATAATGAGCAAAAGAAGTCTTGACAATATTCGCGTACATTCCAAATCAAATCAATCAGCCACAAACGATTGCTTGTCCGCTTTATGGGACTTTGTAAAGTCGTGTCTAAACATGCAAAAGCAACATTTATCAAATTAAATTGAAATCACCCAACGTTCGCTTAAGTTTCTATTCTGCTTTTAGCGCTTTTCAAAAATATTCACTACAAAATAGGTATATCAGAAACGGTAAAGACATATACAAGATAACACACAAGAAATGTTTGCCCTTCCTTTTATGTTTTAAGTATTTCATGTTCCTTCTTTGATTAAAAATCTTTTGTTTATTATTCATAAAAATGTAGTTCTTCTTGCCACGAAATTATGTTCAATCTTTAATATCCCATCATGTTCAATCTTTACTACCATCAAGACAAGGAAATCAGTCTCGAATCAGCCAGCACGGGTGATAGGACGTATTATGCAAAGATCCAAAGAGAAAAGCAAAGCGTCTATTTTAACGAAACTGCCATTGTGAAGAAGATTTCAAGCAAGTTACGAACTACGTAAAAAAACACAAACATCCTTTCCGATTCGTGCCAGCTCTTCGGCAGTATTACTTCAACCTTAATCGTAGTATGCCAGAATGCTGGAGCGATACACCTCTCCGTGTACGATCGATAACAAACAGGATAACAATTCGCGATTATTATTGCACGATGCGTGGACTCATTTGACGGCAATGTAGCGTTACTCCTAAGTAGAATTTGTGTAGTGTTTCGATTCGATTCGAATGGTCTTGAAAGTTACGTGTTATATCTAAATTCATTCGCCAAATTACTGAAAAACTACATGAATGTTTGCACTCCGACCGTTTTCTCAATAAAATGAGCGAAAAATTAGGAAATCATAGGACTAAATTCTAACCATTTTTGAGCCAGTAGATTGCCAAAGAAACTCAGATTGCAGACAACAATCGTTTCATTTTCAATTCATCCATACCTCCTTTATTGCTGTTTATTGTTTTACATTACGCATATACCGTTGCAAATCGACCAGTTATCCATTTCACCTGTGAGAAAACAGTGCCGGTTCGTTTTTGCTAGGGTTACTATCGATACTTTATTTAATTTAATTTCACTAGTTCACAAGTGTATCTCTGCTTCCCTCTCTATTTCTGTACTAATCGATACAATGACCAAATATAGACAACTATTTACACGCCACGACACTGGGACACTCCATCGTTTGATTAAATTATTACTGATATATCACTACAGGATCAACTGTTGCGTGGGAGTCGTGCGCGTCGTGTTGCACTGACCCAGGATTGATTGAGGGTAGGGAGAATATTCTTCCCAAGATGACTTTCAGCGTTTCGCAGCAACCCGCCCCGGGCCAAAGCTGCTCTTTAGATGCATACTAATGTCTTACTTTGGGATTAGGAATGCTGAATTGGGTGGTTTTGATCATCATTCCAAAGCAGTCGTTTTAAATGGTTGTTTGTTGGTGCAAGGGCCTTGGCACTGCCTCTCCTAATCCCAACTTGTGTGTCGAATCTCGAAAGAGGAAAGCCGCGAAAGTAAGCTAAATGGAACATAGCGAATGGTTTAGTGGGCCCTGGTGTCTTTGTCTCTGTGGTGTTTGTTCGTAGCATGGATTTTCACTATGCGTGTAAAATAACAAAAAACAAAAAGGATAAAACCTACGACTGCTATTTCAAATCTTGCCAGTATGGAGCACTTGCCTACGCACGAGGGATAATAAAAAAAAATACTAGTTTCATTCTACTTTGTGACTTCCCTTACCGATGGGTTGCCTTTTTTTAGCGGCGATATGCAAGTTGGTCCTCACTCAAAAGATTGCGAAAAAAATAGGCCACATTAATTGTCCTGCGCTCTTATAAACAAGCCATCGAACAGAGCTGATGAGTCTACGGTTATGGCTCTCCTTTTCAACACGATTACGACCTGCTACCGAAATGCTTAAGCCATGCAAACACTCTGGCTTGCAACAGTGTCTCCTCCCAGAACTGGGCAGGCTTTCTCCTCAAGGTTCCGGTTGGTTTTACGCATTCTAGCGCGGCGCAAAGCTTGATTACGTTTCGTAATTGACGAAGATACCTTCTACCTGCTTCTACATCGTTACGGTGGACACTGAGAGAATCGTTGGGGGCGATCCAGCGCGCTTTTCCCACTCCTGACAACCTATCGCAATGGTTAACAACCATTTTCTCTCCGCTATAGTAGGGCAAAAGATCTAGCTTATGTTTGATTCACCCTCGTAGAAATTTACAAAATTATTATTGTTTCTTTGAGCCTTTGTACAAAAGGAGAATGCTAAGAAAAAGTATGATGAATATAAAATACAAACTAATAACTTTCTATAGCCGCACCCACCCAATTTTCATGTCCCATTTAAAACCGTTTCAATAATTTAACTTCTGCTTTTGGGACATTATTAGGTAGGGAAAAACATGAATTAAACCGTTCAGTTGATTGGATGTACTGCGAGTTTCGGCTTCTTTTCGATCATGTGCGATTTATGCACTAACATTCTATAGCCGCACGTACCAAATAAGCCTGTATGTGGCAAATTTTGCTGTAAAACTTAACAATGCACGATCGTGCTGAACCTCCTGACAAGCCACGTTGAGTTTGCCTAATTCCAGACGATTCTGCGGAAGCATTCAAGTTAAATTTAAGTGAATCATTTGTTTTCGATTCGAATTGTGATAATTGTTCTTTTGCGGCCTTTGTTGCACTGTTGCGCCCTTTTGCAGATCCTTCTGTTTGCGTTTTATTCTTGTTGTTCCGCGACATATTTTTGACTACTTAAAAATGTCCTAAAACCAGAAGTTGAATTAATAAAAAGGGTTTGATGATACAGGACAATTGTGGGTGTGGCTATAGAAAGTTGTCAGAGTGTATAAGGCTCGAATGGGCGCGCTTGGGACATTTCTTAAATATCATTTTTTACCAAATCATAAACATAACAGAACAACAAAGGTCAGCAACAAAGCGGCTCGAAAATGTTCCTCAATTATTCTCTGAAGCAATCATAAGCGTGACAACTCCTGTACATCGAACTTGTTTCCTAAAAGAGTATTGCATTACTTTACTTCTGCCTCAAATTATATTCTGGTATGCTACCATCTTCGTTTTCTTTGTTTTATCATCATTAGAACTACTTTATGCTTTTCACACGGGTTTTTTTGTTTACTTCTTTTCCTTTTTTTGTCATTCCGTAGTTTCTAATATAAAATTTTATCCAGTATCATTACACTTCCGTCGCTCTACCGTGCGAAGAAGCATTCGCGCAATTCTCATTCCATAACTACACACAGAAAGTTGTACTTGTTTTATTCTAAGTTATCGAAAAGGTAGATACCCCCAGCTGCGCTCTCCCGATACCAAACGCATAACCTCACGCATACACTTATTTAAAAAAAAATCTTGCGACTCCGTTTCCTTTTCTGGCGATAAAATCATAAATAAAGAGTGGGAGTTGACGAGCATGTTAGTAGTCAGAGCTAAAGATCGATTGACGACGAAAAGCATGATGGATCGAATTTCCATCTGCAAAATGAAACGGAATGAAATCGAACCGTATTCGAAACAAATTGTGATTGTTGATGAGCAAGGGATGACATGTTAGCATCACGTGCCAAAAGATCGTGCTTATTAAAGCGTTTTAAAACGGCTCATATGGTGACTAAACCTCGAAAAAGGTTTCTACAGTGTATTTGGTGGTTTCAAGTTCCCCAAATAAAATTAATGAGCTGTTTTCTTTCGTACATTCAAACACTAATTTAATATCCTTGCTCTAAACATCTGGGTCGTTCGAAGCGCTAGCGATTGACCAGAAATTGCCAGAATCGGTCAACATAAGCGGTATCGTGTTCCATCACGACAACGCATAGCAACACGCAAGCAACTGCAAACAAAATAATGGAATACTTTCTCCCCAGCCCGATTATATGTTTAAAAAAAACCAAATAACCTCGCGTCTGTTGCAGATTGCACATAACGGTGTTAACCCTCATCCGCAGACCCGGGTCTGGCCAGACCCATTTCATTTACGACTGCCATGCAAAAGTCAATTATTGATACTTATTCTGCTCTTCTTTGAACTCATAAGAAAGTTCATATTATATTTATTCAAACATTCTATTGAAGTTTCAATTCTTTTGTTGAAACAACATCGATAACACCCAAAATAAGGGGAACAAAAATGAACGAATGGAAAATACGGTTTCTTTGTGATTCGAATTCCTTTAGGGAATGTTTTGCGTCACACCGATAGCTCAACATATCCCAAATCGAAATAAAAAAGGGGAAACCATAAGCAAATGTATGTATACAAAGTCCAAATGAGCGCAAATGCAGCACTAAATGCCATGTAAAAGCATACGAGTCTAGCCAGTCCGGTGACTGCGGATTAAAGGGGGGCTTCGGTAAATTCTCGGACCAAAAAATTTATCATTTTTGACGTTTTTTTGTGACGCAACTATTCAACATATTTTTTCCAAGTGAATGGTATATTAAACTACAACTTTTGAAGAATATTTGGCTCTATTTTGGGGAGGATTCATTACAAACTTGATCCATGGCATCACATTTAGGAAGCCGTGTCTTCGAAAAGATACTTTTCCCGGTGCCCATCGTATCTACGTGATGGGTCATCAAAAACATACAAATCGATACTCGTTTGGAAGATTATAAGTTTAAGTTCCAGTTATCCCCATTAAGGTTTTGTTGAATAACTAACTTTTCGATTTTTGGCAGGTTTTTGAAAATGAAATAGTGGTGCTTTTTACGATTTTGCCAAAAAAACGACTTTTACTTAATTATTTTGAAAAAAGTATCCACAATTTTTATGAAATTTAAAAGGGGCTACCTGGCGAATAGTGTACAGATTGTGTGTACAAAATTTCAAATCGATCGGCCCAGTACTTTCTATGCTACGATGGGTACCGACTTTGCAAACGGTGAAAGATTTGTCAAACCGGGTTCGTCGCTTTGAGTCTTTTGAATCGCACCGAAAAACGGCTCATGTTAGCTGATTTGTTTTAAACAAAGTATCGACCTGTGTATATTTCTGTAAATGCCATAATAATCTACAACTTTGAAAGAAAATTGGGACGTAATTTGGAGTAAATATTTTAAGAACTAACGCCCCTGGCATCAACTTTAGGAGCGCGTGTCTGTGAATGCATGAGGCGCGCGACTTTTCAAAAATCAGTACCGTGGTCAGTTTTGCATCGATTGATGCAAAAAAATTACACAATATACTTGAACGGATCAGTATTTAGGGAAAATGTTAAAAAAATATGTATCACAAAAGACCGAAACACCGAAGCCCCCCTTTAAGGTTTACACTGTGGACTAGGGTGAACTGTAGCAGTTTCATTTACAGTTGTCCTGAGCGATTTGAACTGATAATAATAAAGCACAGTATGACGATCCTATCAACCTTTAGCCTTTACGTTATTCCTATCCAAGATCAAAAACACAATTACTTTCAATTGAATTCTGACAAAGCGTTTCTAAATGTACAATTAATGCGCACTTTGAGCACTGGCTGGTTAAACTTGACTAAAACTTCGGCTTTTTGTCCCGGCTCTCCTGCGATCCCTGCACGATTTTGTCAATTCCTAGCGAAGGATAGGAGTTTCAAAACCGCTTCAATTTATTTACGCGACAGTATCCACCTCCTCAACGAGATGAGCAGCAGCGCCCCCCTGCGATTGTTCCGCCGGTGCCGTTGACGAAGCAGAAGCAGAAGATGCGGACGAAGTGGCGGACGAGGACGAGGTGGCAGAGGAGGAGGATGGCCCATCAGTGATGAGGCCAGCACCACTACCGCTTGGCTCGGAAGCAGCACTGTTCACCGATGACGACAGTGCGGACGAAATGGACCCGTCACCCGGTGCTGGCCCCGTTGCCTTCTGTTTGCGTGTTTCATTCGTGTCCGACGACGAAAGTGACGCACACTCAACAACGGTAAGCGCGGATGCGGACGCAGAATCGACCGATATCGGGGCACAGTCGGTGGCAGTCGGTAGTGACGGCACCGTAAGCTCCTCGACATCCAGCCGGGAATTGTTTACAATCGTGTGCGATAGGTGTTGCACCTCTTCCCGGACAGTACTAGTAAGGCCGGTGCGCAGTTTCTCGCTGGTAGCATTCCCCGTTTGGCTGCCAACCGTACCCGGGTGTGGCGCACTAACGCCGTTCCCGGTGACACCGTAAGGAGCTGCCAGTTGTTTGCGCGTTTCACGCCGTTCCTTCTTCTGTTGCATGATCAACCGAAGGTTGTCTAGCTTCACTTTCATCTGCGAGTGTTCCAGCTCGATCGCTTTGCACTTACAGTGACGGCACTGCTGTTGTTGTTGTTGTTGTTGTTTTGGTTGTAGTGATCCCTCGACCAGCGGGGTAACACACTGGCACCCGGTGCTGCCCGTTGTTGCTACCGATCCGACCGTTACCAGTGAACCATTTCCCACCGTAGCTAGCTTCGGGGAGGGAGGGCCCGTTCGTTGAATAAATAACCCTCCAGCACCACCGCTAGTGGCCCTAGCCGTAGCAGAACGACTGTCGACCGCTACAAGCCCGTTATTGCGGGCCCGCACAACATCCGCCACTTTGCTACAGCCCGTACAGCTGCCCGGTGAACTGTTACCCTCGTTAGTCGTGCCGGCAACGCCATTACCTACCGTGTACTTTCGCTGGCCGCTCGGGGCGATCTGGAAAGGAAGAGAAAGAAGAAAAAAATACAATAAATGTGAAACTCCAAGCTAGGGAGACACGAAGCGTAAACTCTCGTATAAACTCAGAGTGTAATGCCGAAATGATTATGCTTATGTCAAAAAGATTATAGGCCCGCGAAAGCGTAAAACCGAGTTGAAAAGCATGCGTTAACTTGGCACCAACATGAAGCGTACCGTTAGCGAAGAGTTGAATGTTCTACAATCGCTACTACATGGTCTGGTCGCAAAGTAAACAGGACTTTTTACATAGCAAAATTTCTGGTGGCGCTATCCTAATGTGAGTATTTTTGTTTGAAAGGTGCATCTTTTAGGGACAGTTCAGTTCAAATTTCATGGTATTTGGTCCACTAGAAGCAAAGTTATTGAACTAAAATGACAGCATGTTTATTTATTACAATTAAACAAAAAAACCAATATCAAGTTTAGCTTTTAAACTCGGTAAAACGTTAAGCTAATTGATACAAACATTATTTGGTGATGGACCTACATTAAGAGAGCGTCACCAGAAACTTTCCTATGTGAAAAGTCCTGTTTACTTTGCGACCAGACCATGTACACAGCAACAACATCGTAAAATGTATAAAAAGATGTGTCAGCAATCAACTTATCTCGTCGATTTATGTGTTGTAGCTAAAAACACATGTAATTGAATGTAATTTGCAGTTAACGTTTCGGCGTATAAACTTTCACGCGATTATGCCTTACATTCGGAGTTTACGCTTGAGTTTACACTTCGTCTATCCCACAACGGGGGGGGGGGGGGGGGGGGGGGGGGGTCTGTGTCTGCTAGATTACGTACGTGTTTCGTGGACTGACGATGGGCCTGGGCTGGCGGGCTCGAAACAAACCACGAGCTTGTCGAGCCAGGCGAATGCGAACTCGAAGTGTTTCGGTGACTGCTTCTCCCACTGGCACTGCTGCTACTGCTTTTACTACCGCTGCTGCTGCTACTGCTACCGCTCCCTGGCGCACCCGTTCCACCTTTACCGTTCCCCTTTCCGGGGGCCGGATCGAAATAGAGTTTTGTGCCGCGCGTAACCGACGATTCGGTCGAGTGCTGCGTGCTGCCGGCACCACACTGCGGTGCCGCACTCAGCAAATCGTTCAGAATGTGAATGATCGTAGAGATGTCCCGTTTCGGGCGTCCGTACTTGTCCTGCAGGGCGGGATTGAGCGTTCCCGAGAACGTGCCAGAGTAAATCCCTTTGCCATGGTGTTTCATCGATTCGATCACGGCACCAGAGTTGACGTGCACTGGTTCCCGTGGTACTCGTGGTACGCTAGCACCGGCACCACAAAACGATGGGTTCGTGTTCAGGGGTGAGGCAGCTGGCGAGCTGCAGGAAGCTGGCGATGAACTGGACGCTCCGTTCGTTTCCGACGATGCTGTACCGGCATTTGACGCATTTGCCAAACAATCCGTCGGTGATGATGATGATGACGGTGGTGGTGGTGGTGGTGGCATCGTTGCGTGCCCGGTCACCGAACTGTTCGACTCACCCCGGGAAAGCGCACTCGCTTTCCCCGTGAACACTCGCTTCGATAGTTTGCGCAGTGTTTGCGTTAGATTTCGTGATGCCTCGGCCAGATCGGGATTTTCCAGGGCGGCCGACTGTTCACCGGCAGCTGCTACCTCTTGTTCCGGTCCCTGCGTGCGATTCTGGGTCCCATTGAGCGAGAACAGTGACCGCCGGACGGCTTCCACGAGAGTTGGCGTCGTAAACACCGGGGACTGCGGTGGCGGGCGCCTGGGACTGGCCGGGGACGGTTGGCTTACACTTGCACCGCCCCCCGGTATTGTTCGCTGGCTGCCGTGGGGATGCGTGGTGGATGCTTTTCGCAAACCGTGAACCTTTGCCTTGTGCTTCGCGATCGCATTGTGTGCGGTTCGGTGGAGTAGCACCGAGGACTTTGTCTCTGCCACCTCCGGCACCTCTTGTCTGCCCAGCTGTTGTTCGGTAGTGCAGGGCACCGTACCGGTACCATCCGCACCACCATCACCACCATTTGATAATCGGCGACACAGGCATGACGTTAGGTTGGCGGTGATCGGATCGGAGCAGCTCGTTTGCATTTCGCTACCGTACGCCGTCGCCCCAGTTTCCCGTTCCTCCTGGATGGGCATCGTCCGGGAGGAGACCAGATTGGAGAGCGATTTAATCGGTGACTGTACCAGCGCTTCCGATTCCGGCGTCACCGATGGCGAGGAATCGTCACCGTTCGTCACAACCGCCGTCCGTCTAGGGGCTGGTGTTCGCTGGGGCCGTTCCTCTGCCCCGTGTGGCGAGATCGTTTGTCGCTTCAACGGTGGTTGCCCCTTGCCATCGTCGGTCCCGTGCCTTCGAGCGAGCTGAACATTCCGGACGCCGGAACAGGACGAACCGGCCGGTAACGGTGCATCGCCACCGGTGATCGGTGAGCTCAAAGTGGCTGCTTTGGATGCCGAACTAACGTTCGAGCAAATCGTTGCAGATGCTGTTTTTTGGTGATGGTGGTGGTGGTGGTGATGGTGGTGGAGATGGATGTGGTGCGGATTATGGTGGCGGTGCAAAAGATGCGCCGATGGTGAGGAAGAAGCGGAAGAACTGGAGGCAACAGTGGAAGGGGAAGCAGCCGATCGCCCGGTGCGCCCGGTGGCGATTGCCGTTGAACTGGCGTTGCTGGCGGCCATCGCGGTTGGCGCAGCGGATGCCGACGGATTCATAGTGCTCAGCTGCAGCTGGATCAACATCATGTGGTCGCCGAGCCGTACGCTCAAGTTCAGTGGGCTTTTGCCGCTCAGGAAATCGTTCACTTGGCTGTCGTTCAGCGACTCGAGCGCCTGCATCACGGTATTCTCCGCTCGTTGGGCCTACAGATCACAGAGAGAAAAACCGAACAAAACAAAACAGAAATAAAACGAAGAATTACAACGCATCCTTTGGAAGGCTGCCGGGCTAGAGCCCGGGGAATAACTTACCAACAATCCCGTTTCTACGTTTGGCGTCAAAATCAGCTTCGAACCATCGACGAGCCCATTCTCGCGCAACGTCCCGTCATGCAGCTCTCTGCGGAAAAGGCAAAACGGTACAGATAGTGGGTACTGGCCTGCTGAATTGAAGACGGTGACGGGACCCATTACCTTTCTCTGTGCAGCAAACAGATGCGATCCTTCGATACCTTTAGCTTTTTCGAGATCATCTTCTTCAGATGCTCGACCGTTTGCTCGCTGTTGATATCGACCGTAAACTGGCCACCGGTCGTCGTGGTTACATCCAGCGTTAGCGGACCAGCCGGACCACAGCGGAAGCGCAACAGGGCGGACGAGGCTGCTGCCGCTGCCGCCGAAGACACCGACAGCGATGAGGCGAATGAGGAGGTAAGACTGGACGGCAGTTGGGTGCCAGGTGGATGGGATCCATTGGCACTGCAGTTCGGGCTGCTGGTACCACTTGCCCCTTCGCCACCTTCACCGGTCTCTCGGTCCCCGTCGGGAGTGTTTGCCATTGTAGGAGGACAGCTATGGCTCTGCTGCTTACTGGTTCGTTACCAAGGGCTCGGGGTATTTTCACACTACGGCCGCACCCAAAAACCTCCCAAAACACACCTTAAAACACAGCACAACGCTCGGTGGCAGTTCACTTCGAATGCGTCGCAAACCTACTAAACTGAGCACTGTTGGCATTCACTTCTAGGATCGCGATGATTCGCACTAGAAACGAGAAAGCCTTTATTACTTTGGGGGGGGCGGGGTGCTTCGGTAATTTATTACCAACGCAAGGATGGTTTTTGACGATTTTTTGAGACGTAACCATTCAACTTTATTTTTCCTAGTGTATGGCATATTAAACAGCAACTTTTGAAGAATATTCAGCTCTATTTTGGGGAAGATTTATGGAAAACTCCATCCATGGCATCAGTTTTAGAAAAGGCGCATCTGCGAAAAGAAACACTTTACGGTGCCCCTCGTAGCTGCGTGATGGGTCATTGACAAACATACAAATAGATACTCATTTGAAAGATTACAAGTTTATCCAGGTAGCACCGTCGAGCTTTTGTTGAATTTCCTATTTTTCGATATTTGGCAGATTTTTAAAGTTGAAAAAGTGATGCTTTTTGTGATTTTGCTTAACAACACGATTTTGGCGATTTGTTTTTAAAAAAAAGTATCAACAATTTTTATAAAATCTCGACGGGACTACCTGGCAAAGAGTGTACAGATTGTGTGGTAAAAATTTCAAATCGATCGGCCCACTAGTTTTTATGCTACGTTGAAAACGTTGTTTTTGGGAAAACTCTCTTCAAAGTAGCGCACTGCATTGAGCCTTGTATGACAAGCGGAATTTCAAAAATCTATTACTTGGTCAGTTTTGCTTCGATTGGTTCAAACATTTTACACAATGTTCTTAAAAAGACCAGCTTTCAGGGGAAACAGGCTAAACACATGTGTCACTAAACCAAATTAAATACCGAAGCCACCCCCTGAATGAATTTCTCTCTTTAACGTTGGTGTCGGTTATGGGTGAAGCTATATTTCACACAGGTTCATGCCCTAAGAAAGGTAGTTATTACGCACCAAAATACATTCCATCTATCCCCCTTCCCCATCGTAATTACTAAAATGTGACATTACTAAAATGTTTTTATTGGTATTTTAAATTACCAGATTATGAAAAGCAGCACATTTGTGGACGAGTGTAGCGCCCGTATGCAGCATAAATTAGACAGAATGGTCTCTATATTGATCAAGTATACCAGTGGACTGGCCGTTGTGACGGGGGAATGATGTTACTTGATGTAGCCGCTTTCCCGGCCCTCACTAGGGTGCTCCTAGTCGCATCGACAAGGATAGTGTCGGCTGGCAATGCACAACATTCGGCGTTATGCAACGCGGCATTATCGCGAGATTAGTGATGTGCTCTCCTCCATTTCTACTATTACTACTACCACTACTACTACTGCCTGACTTTAATGTATCTTGCTGCTGGAACAACCCTTCCAGTGTAGTGCACTACAAACGCTAGAGCTGATAGCAGCCCAACCCTTGACGCCCACACGCGTAGACACACATACACGCGCGCGTACGCATACGTCACATACAGACACCGGCAGGCGGTGGCGGTGGACGAAAAGCGCATACGCGTAGCCGCGGTTCCGCCAGCGCAACAGCGGCATGCGCGTTCGCAGGCCACCATCCTAGCAGCTAGCAGGGTACAGTCGGAAGGGAGGGATGCGGAGGTGTACACGCTCGGGGGCTCGCGGTCGGCGGTGCCAACAAATACAACAAAACGGGCAAAACCCTACTACTGTGGCACCCCTTCTCACGTGAGTGCCCTGTATGTGTGCCCTTTTTCACAAGTGTAGAACTTTTATAAACGTAAATCAAAGTATTTGGGAAGGTTCTACACTTTTGATTCTAATTGTAAAAGTGTTGAACAGCCCGAAGCCGCCTTAATTTTCATTCTAAAGAAAACCGGCACTCAGTAAGAGGGGGTTTTTTCGTTTGTATCACATCAAAATGTACGAAAGTGATCACAAAGCTGAATATGAAATCTACGTTCTTTGGAGCTTTTAATGGAACATAAAACCGCGTTCCATTCGATTCCAGCGTTGCACTCTGGCATTTTGCAATTAGTTTTCCCTCGAATGTGTTCAAATCCCGCTAATGATTGCATTTGTGTGTATATTTAACAATGTTTTTATCATCATTCGATAAGGCCAATGCGCACAATACCGCACTGGGAGCAGCGAGTTTAAGCTTTTTCGTAAAAAAAAAAACCAAAAAACAAAAACGCCAACTCTCATGGCATGTTAGCTAAATGCCTCGCTGATGCGTGTATGTAAGCAGCATTAGCACCCCCCCCCCCCCTCCCTCACGCGTGAGTGCTTGCGTTGTATGTGTGTTCTTTGCCACAGGCGCAAAGCTTTAAAACGTAAATTAGTGTATTAAGAAAGGGGGCAGTGAGAGAGACTATTGGGTAAAAATAAAGGGTAAAAGTAATGTTTAGACCTTGTGAAAAAAAAGGCACAGGAAATTCGGGCACTTGGTGAGATAATGGGTTGCTAATTAATGGGTTTTTACACGCCCGTTCAATCTGGCTTTGCCAGTTTCTAGGCTGAGATAGTGTAGGGACGCTAGAAACTAGAAAATAACCACCTTAGAATCTGGTGGATTCGCTTCTTTATTGTCTGGACAAGCGGTTTAATCCTTCAAAAAAAGTTTGTCGAATAAAAGACAATAGAAAAGTGTCGCGGGGCCGCGAAAGTCACCAATACCACCGATTCCGGGCACGCAGCATAAAAAAAAAATCCTGCACGCACACTCGCATGCCCATCGGAGAGTGTGGGTGTGATGGCGGGGCAAGAGTGGACCAGTTAAGAAAAGGAAGTAGAAGGGAGGAAAATGAAGAAAAAACATGAGAAAGGAGTGTGCGCGGTTGCTGCTGCTGCTGCTGCTGCTGCTGCCATTCCATAAGTGCCACCATCACCTACACCATCACATCTTGCACGCAGCATCAGTACCATCATCATCATCATCATCATCTTCTTCTTCTACAACCACCAAACATCACCATTCCATTTCATGATGATGCGGATGTGGTCGAAGCAGACAAGCCGCGCGCGTTCTTCTGTAAGTGTGAGAGCGCGAGTTGGATGCCGCCGCATAAGCATAGCGCCACGGGGACCAGACCAGGGGGGGGTTGGTCTCGCAATCTCGCGAGGTGTGCGTGCGACCGCGATGATTTCACTTTAGCTAAGAAGAAGATGAGACCACCACAGAGGTGCATGGGCAAGCAGGTGATACATTAATACTCGCGAGCCTTATAATCCTTTGAAAGCTCTATTTCTCTCTTTGCCGTTCATTTTTCTCTTGCTTTCCAACTGGCAGGCGCTCTTAAGAGTTGCTCGAGCATTTCCCCCCCCCCCCCCCCCCCCCCCTGTAAACCTGTTTCCTTGACGAAGCACTCTACAATAGAGGACGCAACTTGATGACCTACCGCTGGACTAGATGGAGAGCACATCTACACATCGAAAACCAACCCGTGAATTCCATACTATTATTTTTCCCTATTATTGTAGCTGGAATTGCGGCATAATTTGTTGTGTTGGCTTGGGAGTGTGATGGCTTGGGCTCATAACGGTACATTGCGCACACAGCACAAGTGGCAAGGCGTGATTTAAGATGGGTGAGAGGCAAAGCCAACGCGATAGCGCGTCGGCGTACTACCTATAAACCACGAGGGGGTGGGAAGAAGGAAGAGGGGGGAAGGGGGGATATGCTCCACCCGTGCGTATACCGGGCCAAACCCGTTCACGTACACACTAACACCAATCGGGTAAAAAAAAAAAACCGACGACAGGTTCAGGTGAAACAAGCTGTAAAGTGATCAAACCCTCACCCTGCGTCCACACTGTGAGATTTTAATGATCCAAAAAAAAAATGTACGGAACAGTATGGGCCCTACACTAGACCACTAGCTGGGTTTCCCGTTAGTCGTAGCAAGGGTGGGCTGGGATTTTTTTTTTTTTTTGGGGAGGGGGACGTCACTCCAAAAAGAAAAAGGCTCCTAACAAATAGACAAACGAACCACACGGAAGCTGCGCCTCAGCATCATTTCATGGTGTGAACGCAGGGCGGCCACGAATGCACGCGGCTGTATCACTATGCGTGAGTGACCAGGGTGTGCGGGACGCACCAACGTCGAACCCTTCTGGCCGTGCAGGCCAGGGTAGAATTAGGGCTGCTGCTGCTGCTGCTGTGGCGTGTATACAGATTGTAAGAATTGATAGGTGGCGGACGACGAACAGTAAATATTTGATTGCAGCACGCACAACGCCCTCGCCTGACCTGAGTCTCGAAACGGTTCTGGTAACACACGAGTCGGTTCTGGTAACACACACACAACAGCGCACGCAAGTTCCCGAAGTCGCGAAGAGAAGAGTTGATGGCGGAACGGCGCGAGAACGGATTACCGATTTGCCACTGAATTCGTTTTTGTACGACACACAGGAAAAAAAAAAGCGCACACCCCAAAAAAAAAACACTGGCACTTGGCAAACACTGGGTCTGTCAATCGGTACAAAGGACCCGCGGCAACGGCCACCGGAACGCACTATACACACAGCGGTCCTCCGCGGTTCCTGGCGCCTGGCAGACGTGAGCGCGACGACGTCTGAAATAGAACTGCGTGAGTGAGTGACCCGATGAGATCGCATCGCGCTCGCCAACACCGCAGATCGGCCGCCGGCCGCACCGACGACATAATATGCGCGCCCGCGGCGTACGGTTATATGATGAGTACCACGGTAACGGCGCCTCTAGACGACAGGCGAGCCCGATTTGCCCGAGAATATGGGCGTGCCGAGAGAATTGAGAATTATTTCAATCCATACAATTTTTGACATTTGACATTCTCGATTCTCGGCTCGGCATATTCTCGGGCAAATTCTCGCATGCCGTCTCGAGGCGCTGTAATAAAGCGAGTGCCCAATCTGTACGTGTGCGGTTATTATTGTTGTGTGTCTGCGTACTAGCAGGTCCAATGTCCAGCGAGCGCGGGGCCCACACCCTTTTGTGCTTGCCGTTCCCGTTACCCGAAACTCACCACGCGGACACTCGTCCGAAGGATATCCTTAAACTCCTTATTAACACACCACCGCACAGGCACAACATACTCTTCTATGCTAGAGTTTTATCCTGAGAGCATGCCGGTTGTAGAAGAAACTGACCAAAGTAGGAAGTATTAAAACAAATTAATTGACATCGATAATTTATGATCATATAAACAGCAGCCAGTCCATGGTTAACTCATGGAACAATGGTGTGAGTTTGTGGGAGAAATTCGGCTTGAAAACCTCCAGAGCTATGCATTTTTCTAACACATTGGTATTTGAGAGGGGGGAGCAGGGAGGGAAATCCTGGGAAAAGGACCCCCGATGTAATCATCTGGGGTGATAAGCTATCTTTTTGCCAAGTTTGGTGAAGATCACCCCGGAAGATTTTGCGTAATGCGCGAACATACAAACATACACTTGTTTTTATTTATAAAATTCTATGCTTTTGGTGCCATTGGAATGTGTTGACCCCAACAAGTGCAATAGGGACAGAAACCTTCTCGCCCCGAATGGTAGAATAAAACACATCGTCGTCACATCGCCCTCATGCTTCGCTTTTCCTCCCCTTATGAAAGCGGGAAAGATCATGCGCGTTCTGAGCGAAACTTTGAAAACAAACAAACAAACAAACGTAACCGCGACTGTCCGTCCTGCTGATCCCCGATATGCTCCCTCGGTTTAGCGTTCCCTGTCTGCTGCCGCTGGAAGTTCTTCGATCGGACCGAATCGACGGTATCGTCGGTGGCCATCGCGCTTGATTAGCTGCACACTCGACCTAGTTATGAAAATGATTAATTTGCCGTAATTGAAAAATGGTGGCCGCCCTTTGCTGCCTACCTGTTGACTGTTCGTCTTCTTCGTCTTCTTCTTCTTCTTCTTCTTCTTCTTCCGGCACGCGCGAATGATAATGCACCAATTATAATTAGGCGCGCTGGCAGGTAGTAGGGCTCGCTACCGATTCGCCAAGCGCATAATCAAATTAAAGAGAAATTAAAACAGGTACACCATTCCGCCGCCGGCCAATCACCATCTCCATATCGCACATTCGGCCACTGGCCATTGTTCACTACCTGCCCTACCAGTGAACGGCAACCGCATAATTGGCGTATTGGCGCTTCAACCTTCATCTTTTAATCTTTTTCTTTTATTGCCTCATTGGTACGCCAGCATCAACTATCAGATTGATAGTGTGACTGTTCAATTGGCCTCAATGTCGCGGTATGTACATACCGACAGAAAAGCTGTAGCTTATTAAACAAATACTTATTCATGATTAAACAGCAAACAAACACGTATATTTCGGATGTCCCGGCATATCACTACGATGGGCACCAGGTAAAAATACCTCTTCGACGACATGTCTACTAACATTTGATGCCATGGATTAGTTTTCCAATGAATGTTGCTCAAAACAATACCAAATATTCTTCAAAAGTTGTAGTTTAATATGCCATTTACTTGAAAAAATAAAGGGGAATGGTTACGTAACAAAAAATCGCCAAAAACGGGCCTTTTTTCGACCCGATCGTGGTTTCTCGTGGGAACCAATCAACCACCCTGACCACCCTGTACCGGTGGTGAGGCCGGCAAAACAATCGGCAGACAACTGCACAACAAACCGCACAGCAACCAAGCGCACAGCAACAGTAGATTACTAAAGTAAGAGTGACGAGTTCAGGTGGCAACAGTTGTGATGTCTCGTGGGATGAAACTCTACTATGACTTCATGTCGCAACCGTCCCGTGCGCTGTACATTCTGCTGGAAGCGAACAAAATCCCGTACACACGATGCCCGGTTGCGCTGCGAAAGTGTAAATAGCTTAACCTCGGCCAATTCGCTACCAATGCATTAATGTTTTAAATGCTTTTCTCGCCCCGCGCGTGTTTGCAGTGGAGCAGAAAACGCCCGAGTACCGCGCCAACGTGAACCGCTTCGGCAAGGTGCCGTGCATCGTCGAGCAGGATGAGGGTGACTTTCGGCTGGCGGAAAGCGTTGCCATCTATCGCTACCTTGCCCGTGAGCATCGCCTGTCGGATCACTGGTACCCGCTGGCGGATTCGATCCGGCAGGCCCGGATCGATGAATACCTGTCCTGGCAACACCTGAACCTTCGTGCCGATGTATCGCTGTACTTCTTTCACGTCTGGTTGAACCCGCTGCTGGGTAAGGCGGTCGATCCGGACAAGACGGAACGGTTGCGCCGACGGTTGTCCGAGGGGCTTAACTTCTTCGAGCGGGTGTTACTGCAGGACGGTTCGATCGGACCGACCGTAACCGGGGGGGACACCCTGACGGTGGCCGATCTGTCGGCGGCCTGTGAAATCGAGCAGGCCAAAATTGCGGGCTACGATCCCTGTCTCGAGCGGCCACGTATAGCCCGGTGGATGGCGACGGTACGGGCTCATACGAATCCGCACTACGACGAGGCACACCGGCTGGTGTATATGCTGGCACCGGAACACATTGCTACCCCAACGTTGCCCGGGGCGGAATGAATATGCGCTTTGCCGGCTTCATTTTCCGCGGAACAGAGTAGTTAAGGGGGGGGAGCTTCGGTATTTTCCGGCACGTTTTTGACCATTTTTTGTTATGTAACCATTCAATTTTATTTTTTTCAAATAGATGGCTTATTAATCTACAACTTTTGAAGAATATTTGGTATTGTTTTAAGCAACATTCACTGGAAAGTTAATCCGTGGCATCACATTTTGGTAGGCGTGTCGTAGAAAAGATACTTTTCACGGTGCCCATCGTAGCGACATGACGGGTCAATTGAAATGTATACAAATAGATACTCGTTAGAAAGATTATAAGTTTGTCTAGGTTGCCCTGGAGAGTTTTGGTTGATATTTCAATTTTTCGATTTGTGGCAGATTTTTGAAGTTGATAAAGGTATGCTTTTGGTCCTTTTACCATGAAACACGATTTTTGGCGATTTGTTTAAAAAAAAGTATCAACAATTTTCACAAACTCTCGACGGGGCTACCTGGCAAAGAGTGTACAGATTATGTGTACAAAAATTGAAAACGATCGGCCCAGTAGTTTTTACGGTACTGGATGGGCACCGGACTTAGAAAATGCATGATGCATGAGGTGCGTTTTTTTACAAAAATCTCTATATCTCTGTCAGTTTTTCCCCGATTGATCCAAAACTTTTACACAATGTTCTTGAAAGGATCAGCATTCAGGGAAAAGTATGTGTCACGTGTGTTGTTTATTTGTTCTTCTTCTAAAACACCATTTATTCAATGTACATATGCCAGGGTATTTGGTTGGCCGCACAGTATACAAAAGCTAAATTCCACAATCAGCATCAGCTGTTCTGCGCAGTGCTGTGGGCACCCTGTGTGCGCGTACCGCGGTCTGAACAGATGACAATCCAAAAACCGAACCGAAGAAAAAACAAACGTTATCACCGCGTACGCGCAGCGCTTTATCTCTTCGGTGTACTTTGCTCCGTTTTCGCATTGCGTTTTCGGTAGCTATACGATCGCCGAGTGTGTGTCCGAGTTCGCTACCTCCATTCTCCTTAGTTCTGGTGCTAGATACGCGTGCGATACGATGGCTAAATCGCTGAAACTGTACTACGATCTCATGTCGCAACCATCCCGGGTGCTCTGGATTTTGCTGGAAAAAAGCAAAATCCCGTACGAACGGAAGCTGGTAAATTTGGGCAAGGGTAGGTTTTTTTTTTTGGCGCAATAGACGTGCCACTGCTTCCATCAACGAAACTCTAACCAATCCAATCCAACGCGATCAACATCAGGTGAACATTTGACCGAGCAGTTCAAGGAGATAAACCGCTTCCAGAAGGTACCGTGCATTGTCGATAGCCAGCTCAAGCTGGCCGAGAGCGTAGCCATCGTGCGCTATCTGGCACGGGAGTACGAACTGCCGGAACACTGGTATCCGACCGATAGCCGCCGCCAGGCACGCATTGACGAGTACCTGGAGTGGCAGCATCACAATACGCGCGCTACCTGCGCCGCCTACTTCCAGTACGTTTGGCTCCGGCCGCGCATGATGGGCAGCACGGTTGACCCGAAACGGGCAGACCAGTACCGGTCGCAGATGGACTCGTGTCTGGACTTTATCGAGCAGGAATTTCTCGGCCACGGCTCACCGTACATCGTGGGTGATCAGATCTCGATCGCTGATCTGGTAGCGGCCTGCGAAATTGAGCAACCGAGTAAGTGGCCCTTGGTGAAAGCGAATAGGGAATCGTTATCCTTTTTTTTTTTTGTTGCATGTACCATTCCACAGGAATGGCTGGCTACGATCCGTGCGCTGGACGTCCCAATCTAACGCAGTGGATGGAGCGGGTAAAGAGCGCAACCAATCCGTACTACGAACAAGCGCACAAGCTGGTGTACAAAATTGCGGCAGCCTCGGAACCGAAACCGAAGTTGTAGATACTGCCGGCACGATGCTTCCGGAGCCAGAGGGGTAGAGCAGATTGTTGGCGCTGTTTTTAAGTATATTTCAATGCTCACATCTTTTGGACTACAAGAACGGTAAGCGCAGGACGGTTGCGGCTCACGTTGGTTCATTCCGGCAGATAATGGAGATGCGTCGGCTCCTGCTTACCGGCCGGCCGCGGAACTGTGACTCGTTGGATGCTAGAATTTCGTGCGTAAACTTGTAGCGAGCGGTGTCTCTGAAAAAACAAAAAACAAAAATAAAACCAAGATGTACCGATGGGACGGGGAATCAACAACCAACGTTTTACCCATTTACCTCATTATGTAGAGCGAGCGGCGTGGCAGCAAAACATCCGCCCAGTACTTCATATGCCGCTGTTTGGCAAATATTTGACGGTACTCATCATTTGTCTGCTCCTCATCGTTCGTGCGTACCAGACGCATCACCGAATCCGACAGCAAACTGACGCCAGCGATAATGTTGCCACAGTACTGCAAATTCAAATTCGAACCAGTAAAACCTATTTGCCCCCCTTAATTGCGCTGTTGGGAAACCAATCCCGCAAAATCAACCGCGTACCCGCACACTGTCCACGTGTGGCTTGATGACACCGGTGTCGGCCAGATCGAGCACGTGCACGTACGGCATCGCCACACCGTTGAACGCGATCGCTACTATCCGGTCGATGATGGTGCGGTTGGTGGGCTGCCAGTGTTTCCGTTCCGTCTCGCGGTACCCATGGATCGCATCGTCCCAGTGATCGAACTCGTACCGCAGCCGCTTCAGGTACGGTTCGGTTTCACCCAACAGTGCGCCTTCCTCCGTCGCATCGAGGAACCGTTGGATTACGCGCATATCGTGGCAAAACTGTTCCCGCTCGTCGGCCGGCCACTGGCCGTGAAATGAGACGCATTCGCTTGTTGCTTGAGTGTGACATTGGCTTTGTTGACGGAGCATACGCCATCCGTGGACGGCTACACCGGTGGACACACAGTGTCGGTGGATGCCGATTGCTGTGAGCAAGGAGGTAACCATCGTTGCAGAGACTGGATCCTAAACCTATAATATAATCGATTAATTCTCGCTATTTTTCTACACAAATGCTAGTGCCTTACCGGGGTAAAAATGTAGTTTAACAGAAAAAAAACGATTGAAAATCGGAACGGCGAAACAAATGCGAACGAAATCGCGTAACAGCGGCCCACCGGCTCGTGACAGCTGTCAAATGTTGTGATTATGTTGGCTTCGTCCGGAATGGGACACGTTCGGGACTGATCAAGGAACAATAAAGATATGGCGAGTACACGTTTGTCTAATAAGTGATTGCATTCATGACTACCGGTTCTTGCTGACAATGTCTTGATGTTACTTTAATGAGCCCCTCCCCCCCCCCACGCCGCATTTAGCCCAATTTATCGGCACCCGGCTTCACAGCATCCGGGTCAGTCGTCTGTGTCGCCTTCTGTAGCATGTTTCTGCTGAACCACAGCGGGCGCGGCTTCTCCATCTCGACAATACGCTTGCCCTGCCAAAACTCGCCCGGTTGTTCGTCCTTTTCGCTGGCATACAGGACCACCACTTCTCGGTCCACCGGGTCCAGCTGAAGCTCTTGCTGAATTTTCTCCTGCATCTGCTCGGTTTCGGTGCGCACTTGCCGGTAGCAGGTCGCTGGCGGAGGAAACACACGGGGGGCGGGGTGGGAAAGAGAGATTATGATTAACCCCGAAGGCCGATTAACAGGATTTGTTTTTGTTTTTTGTTTTTGGAATTTGCCCACTTACGACAAAGCACTCCGACCTCATGATCGCTACCGCACGTCGCACAGGACCGTAGATGCGATTTGGGGGTCAGTATTTTCAGTTTGTACTCGGGTGAACCGTACTTGCGCTTGTGCCGCTTCTCCACCGTACGTCTGTGCTTTGGCACCGCCCATAAAATGCCATCACCGAGGAAATCTCTTACCGAGAAGGAACCACTTTGCGGGCGCTGTACTGGGGGTCCTTCGATACCGGCCAATGCCAATCCGCCTGCGAGAAGTTGCGTGAAGTGTGAAACGGTTTCATTATGTAAAACGGGTTTGTTGGTGGTGCTGCTTCACACTTTCGTACCGGGGGGAAACTGGTTTCCACCGAGGAAATTATGCTCTAGCACCATCAAACTCTCCTGCAGCTTATCGACGAGCCTTCGCAATACTCGTGCCATTTTCCACCGGAATGCAGGGATTTTTTTTTTTACGTTCTGTTTAGGCCTGGGTGAGAGAGGAAACCAAAACATGCGTGTGTCCTGACGCGCGAACTGTCATGCTGCGGGACCGTGCGCGCGGACATAAAAACTGCTCGGACAAAAATCGAGCAGTCGAAAAAGATTTCCGCAGGACCTTCGATTCCTGGAACCTCGAGTTTAAAGCCTAGCAAATGAGAGCCAGAAAATGAGAGATAGAGGAAAATTGTTTTGGAAAATTCAAATTTGCTTTTGTTTTATGTTTTAATGTGAAACATACAAGACACCTAAAATGTATATCTTTAGCGAGGCGTTCCGCGCCCGAATCTCTTTTTTCGTAACAAACCAGCGAATAAACAGTTAAATGAGTGGTTTTGTTTATTTCTTCCATTACCGACAAATTTTATTTCTCAACATAATCCCCCCCCCACACATTCCCAAAAAAATGGCATCATTTTCTTCAATACAATCGAAAGAACTAAGTTATAGACCTAATAAAATGGCATGCGCATACATAAAAAGTGATATAAGTTCATAAGAACTCGGTCGTTGAGGTGTCGATGTAAGTAAAGCTCAGTTTTTAAGTTATCTACATTATTAATCTATCCTACTGGTTGACGATATCTTCGTCGAATTGACAAACTTCTACTCACTTTTATGTTTTCGATTTTTAGGAGAGCGAAAAACAAAACACGGCATCCCATAGTGTTAAAGGGTTAATATTAGGTAGAGTGCACTGCTCGGAGTTATGAGAAGATTATGAAGCGGACCAACGTTCATATAGGAGCTGCTTGCGAGACTTTTTGTGCTGAGATCAGATTATGGGAGGAGGACACCGCTATTTCAGCTCCAGTTACGATTCGGTACGTTTCTGACTTTTCAATTCCTGGTTTAGCAAGCTACTTTGCTTACGAATAGCGCTTATTTTGGTGGAGGAGCAGGAATGGCAGCCGCGGATTTGCACTTACTCTTTCATCTGCTATGCTATGCTATGTTTTGCATGCCAATCATGAAAAACAATCATCGAAACAATTGTCACCTGTTGCACAATGTTGTACAGTAATCATTGTATAGTTGGAGATCGCTGTTTGCATACGGAAGGGTTGTCAACGTTGTTAATATTAAAACTTTGCAGAAGTGGTGGCGCCGCTGGTTTCAAATCACTCGAATAATGCATGTATCCAATGGAACATTGACTAGATTTGCATTGCAGGATACTGAGAGAGTTGGAGTAATCACTAGTGCATCTAATGGTAATTCAAGTGAAGCGTTACATGATCATCCGTATTTATTAATAGTTGACTGTTTTACGTACCTGTAATTCGAAGAATCGATCTTTGAAGCTACAGATGGAGAGGTCAGTGAAACGGCGCAAGGAGATTCAGTAGATCGCATGGACAGCTTTAAATTAACCGTCATTGCCTCCTTGTCTACCTCTTGTATGTCGTTTCTGCTCTCTGCAGTGTACCGATGATGGACATAGTCTTTCTCGTCATACTGAATTTTGGTGTTAGTTGCGTTATCAGAAATAAGTTTAAAATTTAAGTTAACACCCTTACTAACCTTTGGTATAACATCAGCGGGTGGTAGATGCTTCTTTTTAATGCGAGCACTACAAAGGCATGTACCGATCACAACAATCAAAATTAAAAACGTGATCCCTCCGAGGGAGCCCAAGAAGATGGCGGATACATTTTTGGATTCTGTTTTTTCAAAAAGGAATAAAACAAAATTGAAAAGGGAAAATATGTTATGTTGGGAATTGAATACGTTTTTGATGAAACTCCAACATCTACTCTCTTACCCTTTGAGATGAAGTCTATTTCCACAAAGTCTATGCCGTACTCATTGGCAACTGTACAGTTGTAACTGCCGAAATGCTCTCGAAGGCAGCTCGCGATCATTAGTACCGATCGTACACCGTCGGATAAGAAATCGTCAATAACAGTGTAGCCCGCCAGCTCGGGCTGTGAAGTATTTAGCTCGTGACCGTTGAATGACCAACTTATCAATTTTGGTCGCGGTACTGCGAACGCTTTACACTCAAGCTGCCCCCTCTCGCTCAGCGTACCGTACTGCTGTCTGGGCGATCGGATCAACGGAGGTCCCCGTAAGAAGATCGTTGCGCCAGCTTCAACGATTGGAAATCCTTGGACACTTGCTTTGCACAGGTAATTCCCCGCGGTGGACGATGTTACGGCAAGCGTTACATTTGAGCCACTCGCTATTATTTGATCGGTGGATTCGTGGAGCCAAATAATTTCCGGTGTTGGATTTCCATCCACGTCACAATGTAGGGATACGTTTGTGTCAACATCTGCTTCAACTGACTTTGGAAGCTCGCGGAATGTTGGCCCGTAGCATATGTCTAACGATACACTCTCTTCACCCTTACCTACGGCGTTTTGAACCACACACCTTACTGCGGTGTCATGGTATTTACGTGATACGTTCGAAATTATCTGTCGGGGAGAGGAGGAATGAATATCAGCGAAATGTGTATAACATGCATGGAAGCATAGATTTCAATAACTTACTAGTTCCGATGTATGATTTTCTTCTGCCAGTTCATCCCCCACGAACCATACGAACGTTAGTTCCGGTGGATTTGCGTCTGCTCTGCACGTTAATCGTAGTTCCGTGCCTTCTGTGAGCCGTCCGTTGCTCAATATTTCGCCAGCAGCAAAAATACGCACCTTTGGTGCATATTTCACCTCTAATTGTAATCGCGCGGAGCGGTACGATCGGTCAGCTGTGTTTTGCGCCTGGCAAGTCAAGGTGGTATTATGGTACTCTCTTTTCGGTGTAATTTTTAAGATGGATTTAGCTGTGAAGCGTCGTGCATCTTGCAACGGTTCCCTTACGTACTCGATACCATCCGTAATAACATTACCATGCCCGTCAATCCATATAATTTCGGCTGCCGGTTTTCCTCCCATCGATACACACTCTAGCTCTATTTCCCGGTCTTCCGTTGTCGTAAGGAAATCACCCTGCACTATTTTCGGTGCTTCGGGAGGAACCAGCACAGACAATTTGGCGAATTTTGAACGGATCCCGGGCGTGCCTTTCGAGTGGTATCAATAAAACGGTTACTAAATGTGGCCACAATTTAAATATGCATGGATAAAGATGCCCAATCACTTTGGGCGACATTTAATAGTATTACACTCTACTTACCGTCTTTACCTGGTCCAACCTGGCATTGATATTTGGCATCGTCGTCTAACATGACTGGTGAAATGTCAAGTGAATAGTCGCCTTCTTCGTCGCTCCCGATCATCCTATACCGTTCGAATCCGCTTAAATTGCGTAGCGTTCCGAGCCCGAAGTCATCCTTTGTCCACTTGTTAGAGAAACCATAATTTATTGATTTTTGATGAAAACTTGATGCAATATTCCTACGTTTGATTGTACGCGAGGGTGCTTACCTGCAATTGACCGGATTTATTCACAACTCTGCATGGCAGGGTTACCCGTGACCCCACGATAGCAGTTTGATCTTGTGGTTCCATGGCAAATAGTTGATAAATTGTCCGGTCAGTATTTCTTGACATCTTTGCATCATTACCACCGTACAGTATCAGAATAATATAGAGAATGAAGTTCCAGCATCCAAATGAATATCGTTTCACGACTACTAGTTTTTGCATGGCTATCTTTGAATTTTACTGAGATATGATGTAGTAAGGCTGTCTCTTTTCGAGCGTCTATCTTAACCAGTGTGATTTATCAGTTCATAGAACCATAGGTATTGCATTTTGCATTATATGAAATGCTGCACTGGTGCGAACAGCGAGAATAGAAAGCAAAGCTATCAGTATTTCGACGTATTATTTGAAAATCATTTCATTTTCCGTTTCATGTTCATCAACTTGAAATATCTAGAAATTTCATTGGGTTAACTGAAAGTATAAAAGAGAAAAATAATTGTCATCATTTATGATCCAAACATCATTAGGAAAGCATTGCTACAAACAACTAAAACAATGCCGCTAGTTTAGGAGTGCATTCCATTTGTAACGTGCAAACCAATTGAAAGCAGTACGTGTCACTTAATCGTCACTATTTTAGAAAAAAATAAACAAGCAAACACATAGTGTTAATGAATATTAATATCGATATTCATTATTCATATTATTACGTGCTGGTAAATTACACTTTCATGATCATAAATAAGGCGGAATGAGTCTCATGAGAGCAATAGTATTGTCAATAGTCACTAAAATCTTCTTCCTTATTTCATACTTGGTTAGATGAGGCTCTCTCAATATGCTCTGCTTTTTGCAATAGTCTTTATTGAAAAAAACGTATGTTGCATTTGTTTAAAATCTATGCTATGCTTTTAGTCTGTTTTCAAAATCATTACTGCATATCATTATGCTTCCAAAAACATCCTGTTCTAAACCTATCTCTTACCTATGAAAACATAAATATCTTACAAATAAAAGCAATCCACCGTACTGGTTCCGGTTGGGGTTTAAAATTTGCTTTCAATTAGACGATAATTCGTTTTTGTGTTCTTTCGTTCCTGGCGAATATGTTTAGAATCATGCCAGTAAACCTATGAAGCGTTTTTCATAGGTTCTGTTGCGCATGTGTGCGCCATGCGTTTGACAGCGGGAAATGCGGGACAAAATAAAATTGAGAAAACTACAAAAAGAGAGAGTGGCGGAAGCAGAAAAAGAAAAAGAAAGAGTGTGACCGAGAAGGAGTGGAAAGGGGGGAGGGTAGGGGGCAGGGGTGGAACGACAAAAAGGTAAGAGAAAATCTACGGAAGTTGCGAGAGACTGAATCGCAATTGTTAAACCATAAAGAGAGAGAGAGAGAGATAGAACAGACATACAGATTCGGCTCGTGGCCGAGTGTAATTTTATTAGTATTCTGCTTGAGATTAGTTTAGCATTTAAAATCTGATAAAATCTAGCTACTATTCTGTATACAAGCTACACACGATAAGCTTTAAATGTTGATGAGCAAATAAAATAGCATTACGCCTCTGCAGAACCAAACTACCCCGGGAAAGGAACAAAAAATATCCTTATGCAGTGTTTTTCCGTCCCTGCCCTGTTGCTATGGAAAATTATATGAAAGTAATCACGAAAATAAAACACTGCGGTCTCATATCTCATTCGAGATATACACTAAAATTAAAAAGGGTTAAAGTGTGCCTTTATAAATTAGTCAAATTAAAATCGGAAAAGTGAACTTCATTGAATTAAAAAGAATTAACTGTGCACTAACGAATATGTTGGGGAGCACTTACTTATGATCAATGAGACACAAACATAATGCTCACTATCTCGAAGAAAGCGTAATGCCAGTGGTATTTATTTGATGATTGAGAAATGTTGTAGTAATGTTGATAACCATTGACGATGGACACAATTCACCAATTTCATTAACATTTAAAAGTTAATAGTTCAGGCAAACTTTTCCATTACACCACCTGTATTGCTCATAACTAAATATGATTCATACTAGCATCACAAACATCACACTCGACCGTGCTTTCAGTAGTATTAGTAGTAGTTCAGAAAGGAACTTTACGGTGTCCAAGGAATTAGAGAATTGAATGTGAAAGAAAGTATGACACGCAAGCATAGCATAATGTTGTTGATTTATGTTTGCAATGAGGCATTTAAACATTCGTGCGATTAGAACTGTAGTGCTGCTCAGTCGAGTCGAAATCAGGTTGTAGAGTTGAAATGTTCCTTCGCCAAAACACAGTACCACGCGTGTAATTCATTAGCCTTTGTGAACTAGTTACGAGAAAATGTCATTGCATCCGATCGTCGTATGCTAACTAAATTATACTTTCAGATTTCAGACTGCGTCAACCTGGACCGGTCGAAGTTTTACTCGCGACTTTTTTATCCTTTGCTCACTGTATTCAGCTTCGTGTTTTCACATTTTTACAAATACCATTCGTAGTAGTTCGGGTGGGCCTCGTGTTCATATGGCAAAGGAACCGACGAAGGGGATCCAGCTCACGGTAGCACCTAGCACTCTGTGTGTTCAAACGAAAAATCAACACCATCGATTCTTGCCGTTCCCGGACCTATGATATTTGCCACTGAACACAGCCATCGTGTTCGGGAAATGCGAATGATAATTTTGTTACTCAAAGCCTCGGGGGCGGGGGTTTTTTTTTTTGTTGTTGTTGAGAACTGTCATAGGCTCCGGATTCACAAAAGGCACACCGTGTACCGGGGACAAGCGTCGCCTGAGTTGCAGCGTACATCATAGAACGGTCGAGTAGGACTCAAAACGCACTACTTTTGCTTCACAAGATCGAAGGATTCTCCACCGCTCTATTTGGTTCAAACGGCGCGTGCGCCAACGAAGCAACGCCATGATACGAAATGCTTAGCATATTTTTCACCTTGGAGACATCGTAAAGAGCCAGCTTGCGGCAGACATATCGGGCTAACCACGCCAAGTGACACGAAAGTGAAATAAAACAGCAAAATTAGCAAACTTTTCCACTCGATAAGCATGGGACTCGATGTATAGTGCTGTGTTAATATAAATGAATCGCAGGTATGATTATCACAATTACCACGGTGCAGTACTCCGCGTTGCGATGGTGAAAGTATGGATGGTCCTTTTAAGTAGTAAAAGGTTTATTTTAAAATCATTGTATTATTTCTCATTTTGCGTGTGGCGTAATTTTGAAACGGAGGAGGAAGAAATATTAATTCGAAGTAAGCCAACACCAAGGCAAATGGACAAAGAAGAAATTTTTGTCTGTCTCAAGAACCGGTTTCCAAACGAGCGCGTGTGTGGCTCGTTTCGATGGTCATCGCGAGCAGGCGAATGTTGTCTGTCTGGTCGTGTGCCGCTGCGTGTGCCGATGTGTCTGCACACCTACTTCAGGTGCTCGTGTGCCACGAGGATCGTTTCGATCGACCTCTTCATACTGGCGACCGAAGGTGCTCCACCTATCCCTGATGCTGATGCTGACTGATGATTTCGATCTGTTTAATCACCGCAGTTCAACCAGGACCGCGGCCAACGGTCTGGCTGCAGGCCACTCAGTAGCTATGACTTTTTTTTTTTATTGCCAACTTCAGTATCGTGTTGTTTCATTCGATCGCTGACGGTTGGAACGAAAATGGAATAGAGAGTGAAAAACTTATCGTTGCTGTGGGATAATTATTGATTTGTTTGAATTAACCAAGAGCCCGATTAATATCTCATCCAATCTCATGGCGGAACCTCAGGTACCATATTTAGGGACATGTACGGGTTTTGTCGTTTTTACTGTCTATTCATTTAAGAACTGCTTTTCTTCTGTGCTTTTCTAGACAAACGAACAGACAGGTACATTGTGAGTGTATTTAATCATTTCCTTCCGCACATGTACTCTATTTTTGCGCTAAAATTGATACGATTTCAGAACAAACCCGTTTCGCAAATTGCGCAAAGACTACCGCACGAAGCTCAAACAAATTGACATTACATTTTACGAACTTTTGGCTTCATATGGCCCGGCCTCTTCAATGTCAGTCAATCCTAGAAATTGAAAAAAGAAACATTGAACGTAACATAAATAAAAAAGGCTTAAAACCATGTGTTTTAAAACAAAATAGAAGATGGGAAATTATTAATCTCTCACCATTCTTAGTTCTAAAGATGAACAAACAGTAAAAACGGTGGATGTTGAAACGTATTTCGTAAAAAAATCAAACGACACCCGTCCTAAATGCAAATAACATAAAATGAGTTAACAAAAAATAAATAAAGCAGAATACATAACGCATGGAAAATGGAATTCACGCGTGATTCTCAAGACACTTTATCCTCATTGATTCCATTTAGTCTTACTCCTTCACGAATCTTCTGGTGCACTATTCATTTTTACACATATTACATATACTTGTAGAATAAGAGGAAGGTTTTTTAACATCTTATTTTACACCTTTATACTATTGATGCCTTGGCGTATTCCCCGAACGTAAAATTTACCATCCGAACTACATCCGGTGGACAAATCCCATACAAAATCGTGCATTTTTGTATTGGATTTGCTCGCCGGGCAAATCTGGGAGAAGTTTACACAATCATCAAAGTGTTTGTCCAGAATATTAATCCAGATTTCAAGTATAAATTACTTCGACGATGATCAGTACAATTTTCCAAAGAATGATTTGATTTCTTGGCTTATTTAGAGCAATTGAATTTCCATTCATAAAATCAACGTCAGCTCTAGCTTTGGGAGAAGAATGTTTGGGAGAAGACTGTTACAAAGAAACTGAACTGGGAGATAAATAGAGAGAGAAAGAAGTAATAATAGATAAAAAGAATGATGGAGACAAGTTCTTGGCGTTGCTGGAATATGAATGTGCCATATCACTTTTTCTTACAGTGATAATGGTCTGGATGCTCTTTATCTTGAAATCCTAAACATATTTTTAAGTGATATGCATTGCGGGTTGTATGTTTAAAGATCACAATTGGTAATAGTTTAACGTAATTTAAGTACAATAAATCATCCCGGTTTCTCAACTACCCTAAATTGAATAGTGCATACGAAACAAATGATTAGATCGATTGTGACAAACCACTTGTCTCTTGGGCTTGACTCGCGCGATGTTGCTGTCGCTGTTCATAGATAATTGTAAGAAAGGCTTGGTAAAATTATAACATAATCTCGCCAAACGAAACTTTTTATTCACATGCTTTTATCATTATCATCAGAACAACTACAGCTTGCTCTTCTTTTCTCCCTTTATCTATAACTATAGCTCTCATTTTTATTCTTTCATCATCTCTGGAAATATGTCATAATATCTCTCACAATAATTCCTCTCAAAATCATCTGTACTCTTTAGTTTCTCTATGTTGATACGGGAATCTCTCTCGCTCTCTCTCGCAATGATGTTCCGTTCGTTCCACGCCGTTCGTTCCAATTTCAATTTAACTCTATGATATTTTTTCTCTTTCTATGTTCAGGCTCTCTATTTCGACATTTATCTTAAAACACTTCTAAAAAGACGCGCTTTGACTTGTAATATTAGTTGCCAATAGTAGAAAGAAAAAGTAGAAATAAATTTCAGTACGATTTAAAAATTGATTCGTTACTGGATAGTTTCAGTTCAGCAAGGATATCGTATATAAAATGCATTGAGGTTGACTCATCAGCCATCTAAACCGCACTAGACACACGGGGCCCAAAAGAGAGTCCGCAATGCGGAAGTACTTCTGATAAGCTATTCCGCGCACCCTCATTCGACCCTCGCCCTCAAAAAAGAACCAAACATATATAACGAACCCCCAATACTGTTTTGTATAAACAATACAGCGCTGTAAGAGGTATAGTTCAATGCAGTAGAGCCTCTGTTTTATTGGCACGATTTGTGTTAGTCAATAAGAAAATAAAAATCGAGAAATGTTCTATGTAGAATAATATTCATCAAATTACTAAATTTATCAATTCTGGCATAGCAATCCCTTAATTGCATCAACAATAGGTTTAAAAACACAATGATATTCTGCTATGCATAAAACGGAAATTTGAATTAATACATGAAAAACATTACTACAACAAATACATTCATGATTGATTCTTCTATACATGGTATGGTGCATTACATATCAAAACGCAGGGACATTTGGTGACTCATCCAGAAAACTGAATCATAGTTCAAGTTCGGCCTAATGAACAGATGAATAATTGTCTCAAACCAATGTTCAGAATTTGAAACCAATAATTTAATTCATTATGATTCAGCACTTACGTATAGGACACGTAATATATGCGTTGGCTTAGATATTTCATAGATTTAAAGTGGATAACAAAACCCAGGCGATATATTGATATTGATTGCATGCATGTATCGCTCGCCAAAAAAAAAGGGGCCTAACGAAGGGGCTACTATCGTCTCGACTCGTATCGTATTTATCCTAAGTCGCCGTAGTAATACTTTAAATCGTAAGATGATTTTTTTAAACGATGAGATGATGAATTTTAAATGTGTCATTCAATGCATGTCATGGCATTGTTACAAAAATAGCGATTTTGCATTTTTCGAGGGTTATTCCGATCTCTAAATCCATTGCTGGCGCCTTAGACCGGTAGATCACTGCTCACATTTGATCCAACGCTCATTTATTCGTGACCTATTTTTGATTAAGAAGAGCTCACTCAACATTTCCTGATATTTTCAAATTTGAGTTCATCGTCTGCTCCGTCGCTCCCTTCTACAATATTATGGCTTTTAAGATATCTTATTTGGGATACGAAATATATTTATACCTTGAAGGTCATTAGCTTTTCTCAGCCATGCAGCCATCTTCTTTTTCCTTCAGTTTCATGTTTGACTTGTAAGAACCCTCCTTCCCTACTATGATTTCCCTCGTTTTCGTGGTTGACTTTGACTCTATGTCGTACACGTTTTGCGCTTGGCCATCTGCAGTATTTGCTTCTTCTTCTTCTTCGAGCAATCGTCAGGCTTCAGTTTCCTTTGCTCAGCTCTCATTGCAAAGACATAGCCGGGGTTTTTCGGTACAGTGTTGCTTTTCGGGACATATAAAATTGTGATCGCTTAGCAGGCATGAAATGGAAATTGTCGCGCAATGAACATTACATTTTTCGTGTCTTTTCTCTGCTTGTATGCATGTATTGAAGGACTCCCTTTCCGGCATCGTCTGCGTCAAAGAAGCAGAAGAATCGTAGCAAGATTGTACGATCTTTCGTTTGGTTTATTTTTAGAACTATAGAAATCGAGCAACGTATGGAAAGAGATATCCCAAGTGCTCTGATTCTGAAGCGTTGGTTAATCCATTGGCACCCAAGACACAAGAGGTCGTTCAACACGATTCCAAAGTTTAATTATTCATCAAATAAGTATATTAAATGTCGTATAAACGCTACTCTAAGCCCACGCTTATAATGAACAGACAAAAAATAAACCTATGTTTTATGTGATAGTGTCATATAACATATTTATTGGATAATTGGTTTATAAACCCTTATAAAAGGTGTTTGAAACTGAGGTTTTTTAAAGAAAACATCTCACTAAGTTTTTCTAAACGACACTTGAAAATTCTCCCTCAGTTTTCCTGTTTCCATTAGTAGCAAGATCTAACACATTTTCACTCAATGCATCAAACCGTGAGACATGCGTTAAATAAACATACCTTCAAGATTCAAGACAGTGGAGGACTTTTGCATATACCTCGCAACATATCGTACGTGCTTTATTGGTTTTATTAAAAATAGTGAAGTGGTATTTGTTGCTGACATTGCGTCTGAAGTATAGTTATCAGATAACAAGAGGTGACTTAGAGAATAATAATAAGCAGCGTCCTATTGGACTGAGGGGATACGGCATGGAAATTAAGGATTGTCACGACCTCACAATGACACGGAAAGTGCCTGGCTCGTTGTAACCATGGCTTCGGTGCAATGTCTGCATCTTGGGGGGATATTTTGCTTACGTTAGTGAATCACTAGAAACTTCGCATGCATACAAAATGCGGAGAGGAGCCGAGAACAGATAGGGGTTAAAGGTATACTCAGCCAAAGCGAAAAGAACATTACAGAATAAGATGTGTAGTATCGAATCTGCAACGATAATACAGTTAATAATTTTTCCAACATTTCGCCTACAACTGTCACATTGCACTTACGAGAATTTTGTTGTCCTGGATCTTTCGTTATCTCTTTAAAGTAATGCTCTTTTTCTATAAAAAGAGACAAAACTTTTCATTTCAATACAAACATTGAAGAACATGATGCTTTGTTGTGAAGCAATACAATAACACAAACAGATTATCAGCATAAACGATATAACTGTCTTTTATCTGCTCTCGGTAGTAGAGTATCCTGTTGTTGCTTACCATAAGACACTCAACGTAAACAATAGATGTAACAATAACAGGAAATTTATAATATTTAGTGAGAATAAACATAATCTCTTGATTTCATTACACGATAGAGAGAATTATTGATGAAGTCTGTGCAAGGCATGTGCAAAACATGTGCAAGACATGTGTGATGTTCATGTGAAAAGACGGTCCTTCTGGGACCCACTGGAGGAATACATGTTTGCAATGATAACAATTTGTATTAGTCCACTAATAATAGATACAAGAAGGCATACGTACGTACGTACACCGTATCCTGGTGGCGAAGTAATGTAAACTATTTTGAGAATTACGTAAAAACACATAAAGATGCATTCAGTTAGTCTGGAAAACATGTAGATTTATTATCAAAAGTTGAATTTCTGTGTAGCCTCGTTACAAAAGCGACATTTCAGAGGTCTGGTTGATCTTGGCAACAAATTAAAAAAGAAAAAGAAAAGAAGCGAGACGAACCATAATCCCAAGTATGGGCGAGTGAGATGCAATAAACGCCATTCCATCCGAACGCACGGCACGCGCAAGCTCGAACCTCGGGTTTTACACACGGCTTCGGTTCAGGCTTGTGCGTCAACCTCGGTTCTCTTGAAGCACGCGAACGCGTCAAGAGAACGAAGTCGTTTAACTCTCGTAATTCGTAGCCATACACAGATGTATGCGTACGCATGCTAGCGAGCGAAAACCGAAGCGACGATTGTCGCATTGAAAAATCTGGATCATAACTCTCAGGACTGCCGTAGTGTTCTGGTCTTGAATGCGTGACAATAGCAGCGCCCGCAGTGTCGCTCAAGAAGGTCGTACATAAAGTGAAATTATCTTTCTTTAACTCTATAAATAAATGTGTTTCAGTGATAGAGTTTGCGAATCATGCGTAGTAAACGATTTGGAGCAAAGGTGTCACAGGCAGCTCGATGGCGTTTTGTAGTTGAATCAATACAGAGTCAATTTTACAGTGCTTGCTAAATGAACGTGGATTCTCAAAAGTGATTCATGTATGGGTTATGTGGAATTAGTGAAAGTATTCGTAATAAAACTGTTTCTTCGAGTGTTGTATACAACGCACTGGTATACATAACATCAAATGATGCTGGAAGACTATTCAGATGTATGAATTACAACATACATCGGTAAATGCTCATTTCTCAGTTCAGTGAAACAAAAGCAGCATAAATAGTCCTTTAGCGTAGTTGAGATTGTTGCGGCCGTTGCTGTATCCGTTCCAAAAATACGTGTGTTTTATAAAAGGCGCATAAATGATTTAATATAAAAAATAGTGTCTCATGTTGAACAATACTGGTATAGCATTATACCATTAACGAAGTATCGTCCGTTGTTATTACGTTTTTGTTTTTGGGCCTCATAAAATACCACGAGTCAAGTATACGCATATAAGCATATAATAATATGCACCAAAACACATCCGACAAGCAATGCCAGTGAGAATAAAGTCCTGGCGCTTCTGCAATCAACATCAACCTACGGAAGAGCTGATACTAAACATCAACACCACCAACATACTTGCAATCAATGTCAACTCTCCCAACGGCATTTGTGTACGTTTTAATGTTTTATTACAAGGCTATTTCTTTCTGATATAGTTGTATGAAACAATTATTAACAGTGTTCGTGTGTATGTGTTCATGTGTTATGTTCATTCAATGACTGAGCGAATTTTAGTTATTGGTGATTGTAATTTCGTTAATCTTAACCATTGATTGAAAAAATGTTTAATGTAAATCGTGTACATTCTGTGTTTTTCTGCACCTCTAGATTGCTGAATAGCATGCATAGTTAAGACTAAAACGAGTGAGTGAGAAAAAATATCAATGTAATGTAAAAGTCAATGTGTCCAGCTCATGCAATACTGAAGGATTAAAACAATGCACCAGCGTAAAGGTAAATTATTGTATTCTTTTTAACATTACAACACCATTAGCTCGGTAATTTGGAGTTCTGATGATGTTAGTTTTCGCTGAAAGGCAATTATCACGTGAACCACATATCTAAGTAGGCGTTTTAGCAAATGACAAGAAGGAACAGAAAACATGAAACAGTACGCCAACTATTGGAGTGAACTCGTAGACACAAGCGAACCGAAGAATGAAAAAATATAGATAATTTGCCAGACATGTACCGCCCCCATTTGGAACATAGCCAAGGACGCTCTTGATTGTTGGAAGCAACAAACCAACATCTGAACAAATTGTTTAACTAGTATTCATAACAAAAAATCGAATATTTAAATCGACTGGAATACTTTCCCAAAGGAATTCTTAGATTTTTTTGCAAAGTTGTTGAAGGAAGGCTATACAGTTGGTTGTCCCTCTTCGCCGCTCTACTGCAGCGGATGCGAACAATTTCTGTATGTCTTTCTCTTTTCTTAGAAAAAAACATTCTGCTTCACATGAAACATACGAAAGCAAAAATCATGGAGTCAAAAAAGTGAAGCAAAATCATGTGAAGTGATACAAACATAACCGTAGTATGATTATGGTTATGGTACCAAGAACTGATATGTGAAACATATGACCCCTAGGAACCGCTTTACATGTTGTAGCCATCTGTTATTCATCGTTGAAGCGAGATGTATCACCGACAATACGCCTACTGTATGACATCCTATGCAGGTAATGTTAGAGAAAATAATGCAAAATGTTTAAAGCATTGCCTTATACATTTTTTGGGGAATTGAATCTGATGAACAACCTATTGTAGCCTATCAATTCTATAAGGCATTTAGGGTTGAGCATTGCCAATAATATCATTTATGTAGAGGCGCTATGAATTTTATGCTCATGCATAGGAACGTTTCAAACCAGCTATTACGATGAGCTTGTTTATACAAGAGATGAAATCCATTTATTAAGGAAAAGTTCACAGCTCAAGCAAGAAGGTACTCGTATAACAAATTAGCTAGCTACAAACAATAACCAAGAATATATTATGTTCTAGTTTCTGTATCAGAAAACGAATTGAAAGATTAGATTGGCGCCAAGTCTCATCAAGTAACGCGTATTTTGGGGTATTCAACAATTCTACAATGAAAAAAACAAACATATAAATGAAATTTTATTAACTTATTTAACATATGTACGAGCATTATGAGGCAATGCCATACAGAAAAGCCAAACAGGGACATAACCACAAAACGCCCACGTACACTGAATTCCAAGGTGAAACTGACGGAGCCAGTTTTGTGGCGACTGTAACCCGAATTGTATTTGTGATTTTTGCTTCTTATTTTTTGCCAAACGTC